>NC_056429.1:4425533-4435533 GCF_018296145.1 Oncorhynchus tshawytscha | reverse complement strand
GCTGGAACTAGGCTAAACAAATAAAAGTCGCAGGTTGCACCTGACTGAATGGCACCCTCTTTACCAGAACTCACGCAACCTCGTTTCTCATTTTCTTATGGAAAGAAAAACTGTGTGAAAAACGTTGGATATATCGTAGTTCTTCTCATTCGTTGTAATATATTATTAGTACATGTGCTATAGGCTAATTGTACTATTATCTAAAGCGTTAGCCATTTTCACTGGGCCGACAGTGTTGTTAATGGAATATAGGACTACTATATAGGCTGCAGACTACGAACAAAAACACAGCGAAATGTCTTTTCAACTTCGTAGCCCTCTTTTTGTGTCTGTGTCTATCGTGCCAGGTTTTGTATTCAACAGCAGCCTCTGAATAGCCTGTTATATAAACTCTACGGTTAGTGCGCTGTGTAAGTACTCTAGTGCAGTGGTTCTCACACCTGGTCCTGGGGAACCAAAGGTGTGTACATTTTTTGTTTGTTTTTTTGTCCTCGCGCTACACACCTGATTAAAATCGTCAACTCATCAGGTTTTGATTATTTGAATCCAGTATGTAGCGCGAGGACAAAAAAACAAACAAAAAATGTACCTTTGGTTCCCCAGGACCAGGTGTGAGAACCACTGCACTACAGTACTTTATGTTACTCTATGTAATGAATAATAATGGATGAGTTTCAGAGCTGATAGTTCCAACAATGAAAAAAAGCAAGCAGGCTGAACAAGGAAGGTAGATGAGGATTCTTTTCTTTCCCTCAGACTTTTGGCCCCTTTAGGCTATAGAAGATTTTAAATTAATTTTACAGAAGATTTTTTTTAAAGTCTCTTGCAGATGTCTTTTGATTTGAATGATTGGGAGTCCCTCAAATAACTTAGCAATAAAAGATCAAAACAAGAACTAGAAAGAGTTGGAATGGTAAACAAAGTTGTTTAGGAGCAAATGTGATGGTGACGAGTCGCAGGACTTGAAGAATGGGGGAGAACGGGGAGTTCTGAGGAGAAAAGGGGAGGAGGAGAGAGAGAGAGAGAGGAATGCAGCATGAAGACAAATGGTGTGGTTTATAAAGGGGGTAAACTGGGGGTACACCGTGCGAGAGAGAGAGAGAGAAACCCAGACAGAGCGTATTACCGTTTGACATAATCCTTCGACGTAGAGTCTCAGGTTTACATCTGTGTAAAACTGATACATATTTACATCTGTGTAAAACTGATATATATTTGCATCTGTGTAAAACTGATACATATTTACATCTGTGTAAAACTGATACATATTTACATCTGTGTAAAACTGATATATATTTACATCTGTGTAAAACTGATACATATTTACATCTGTGTAAAACGGATACATATTTACATCTGTGTAAAACTGATACATATTTACATCTGTGTAAAACTGATATATATTTACATCTGTGTAAAACTGATACATATTTACATCTGTGTAAAACTGATATATATTTACATCTGTGTAAAACTGATACATATTTACATCTGTGTAAAACGGATACATATTTACATCTGTGTAAAACTGATACATATTTACATCTGTGTAAAACTGATACATATTTACATCTGTGTAAAACTGATACATATTTACATCTGTGTAAAACTGATACATATTTACATCTGTGTAAAACTGATACATATTTACATCTGTGTAAAACTGAGATATGTTATTTTACGGTTACGGTTGGTACAAATTATAATTGTTTACTACATTATAATAAATTATAATTGTTTACTACATTTTATACTTTACTACACTACTGAACATTTTTTGCATCCAATCCAGTCCCTTTTCTTAGTTGTTGTGGGGTCAAATATAGATTATAACTGTATCACTTTGCTAAGTTTAATGATGTTGTGGTTATGGTTGTTGTGATACCCTGAAAACGACCCTTTTTTTATGGTTGCTTTTTAAGTTATATAGACAAAAGTATGTGGACACACCTTCAAATGAGTTGATTTGGCTATTTCAGCCACACCTGTTGCTGACAGGTGTATAAAATTGAGCACACAACCATGCAATCTCCATAGACAAACATCAGCAGTAGAATGGCCCGTACTGAAAAGCTCAGTGACTTTCAACGTGGCACCGTCATAAGATCCTTTCCAACCAGTCAGTTCGTCCAAGTTCTACCTCGCTAGAGCTTTAATGGTCGACTGTGCTGTTATTGTGAAGTGGAAACATCTAGGAGGAGGAAGTGGTAGGCCACACACGCTCGCAGAATGGGAATGGCGAGTGCTGGTCCACTGTAAGTGCTGTTATTGTGAAGTGGAAATGTCTAGGAGCAAAAACGGCTCAGCCGCGAAGTGGTAGGCCACACACGCTCACAGAATGGGAATGGCGAGTGCTGAAGTGCATAGTGCGTGAAATTGTGTTGTCCTCGGGTTGCAACACTCACATCAGCACAAGAACTGTTCGTCGGGAGCTTCAGGAAAATGGGTTTCTTTTGGCCGAGAAGCCTCACACAAGCCTAAGATCACCATGCGCAATGCCAAGCGTCGGCTGGAGTGGTGTAAAGCTCGCCGCCATTTGTCTCTGGAGCAGTGAGGACGCCTTCTCTGGAGTGATGAATCACGCTTCAAATCACATTTTATTTGTCACACACACATGGTTAGCAGATGTTAATGCGAGTGTAGCGAAATGCTTGTGCTTCTAGTTCCGACAATGCAGTAATAACCAACGAGTAATCTAACCTAACAATTCCACAACTACTACCTTATAGACACAAGTGTAAAGGGATGAAGAATATGTACATAAAGATATATGAATGAGTGATGGTACAGAACGGCATAGGCAATATGCAGTAGATGGTATCGAGTACAGTATATACATATCAGATGAGTAATGTAGGGTATGTAAACAAAGTGGCTAGTGGTACATGTATTACATAAAGATGCAGTAGATGATATAGAGTACAGTATATACATATCAGATGAGTAATGTAGGGTATGTAAACAAAGTGGCTAGTGGTACATGTATTACATAAAGATGCAGTAGATGGTATAGAGTACAGTATATACATATCAGATGAGTAATGTAGGGTATGTAAACAAATAAAGCACAGAATCGTCTAGAAGGTCTGTATGTATGCTGAAGCGTTAAGATTTCCCTTCACTGAAACTAAGGGGCCCGAACCATGAAAAACAGCTTGTCACCATCTGGGAAGGTCTTGAATTCCGACTGATGAATCTGGGTTTGGCAGATGTCAGGAGAACTCTACCTGCCCAAATTGCATAGTGCCAACTGTAAAGTTTGGTGGAGGAGGAATAATGGTCTGGGGCTGTTTTTCATGGTTTGGGCCCCTTAGTTTCAGTGAAGGGACATCTTAATGTTACAGCATAAAGGGACATTCTAGACAATTATGTGCTTCCAACTTTGTGGCAACAGTTTGGGGAAGTCCCTTTCCTGTTTCAGCATGACAATGCCCCCGTGCACAAAGCGAGGTCCGTACAGAAATAGTTTGTCAAGATCGGTGTGGAAGAACTTGACTGGCCTGTACAGAGTCCTGACCTCAACCCCATCAAAAAACCAGCCACCAATTGTGCAAGTTCTCCCACTTAAAAAGATGAGAGAGGCCTGTAATTTTCACAATCGGTACATTTAAACTATGACAGACAAAATAAGAAAAAAAATCCAGAAAATCACATTGTAGTATTTTTAATGAATTTATTTGCAAATTATGGTGAAAATAAGTATTTGGTCAATAACAAAAGTTTATCTCAATACTTTGTTATATACCCTTTGTTGGCAATGACAGAGATCAAACGTCTTCTGTAAGTCTTCACAAGGTTTTCACACACTGTTGCTGGTATTTTGGCCCATTCCTCCATGCAGATCTCCTCTAGAGCAGTGATGTTTTGGGGCTGTTGCTGGGCAACACAGACTTTCAACTCCCTCCAAAGATTTTCTATGGGGTTGAGATCTGGAGACTGGCTAGGCCACTCCAGGACCTTGAAATGCTTCTTACGAAGCCACTCCTTCGTTTGCCCGGGCGGTATGTTTGGGATCATTGTCATGCTTAAAGACCCAGCCACGTTTCATCTTCAATGCCCTTGCTGATGGAAGGAGGTTTTCACTCAAAATCTCACGATACATCGCCCCATTCATTCTTTCCTTTACACGGATCAGTCGCCCTGGTCCCTTTGCAGAAAAACAGCCCCAAAGCATGATGTTTCCACCCCCATGCTTCACAGTAGGTATGGTGTTCTTTGAATGCAACTCAGCATTCTTTGTCCGCCAAACACGACGAGTTTTTACCAAAAAGTTCTGTTTTGGTTTCATCTAACCATATCACATTCTCCCAATCTTCTTCTGGATCATCTAAATGCCTGGACATGTACTGGCTTAAGCAGGGGGACATGTCTGGCACTGCAGGATTTGAGTCCCTGGTGGCGTAGTGTGTTACTGATGGTAGGCTTTGTTACTTTGGTCCCAGCTCTCTGCAGGTCATTCACTAGGTCCCCACGTGTGGTTCTGGGATTTTTGCTCACCATTCTTGTGATCATTTTGACCCCACGGGGTGAGATCTTGCGTGGAGCCCCAGATCGAGGGAGATTATCAGTGGTCTTGTATGTCTTCCATTTCCTAATAATTGCTCCCACAGTTGATTTCTTCAAACCAAGCTGCTTACCTATTGCAGATTCAGTCTTCCCAGCCTGGTGCAGGTCTACAATTTTGTTTCTGGTGTCCTTTGACAGCTCTTTGGTCTTGGCCATAGTGGGGTTTGGAGTGTGACTGTTTGAGGTTGTGGACAGGTGTCTTTTATACTGATAACAAGTTCAAACAGGTGCCATTAATACAGGTAACGAGTGGAGGACAGAGGAGCCTCTTAAAGAAGAAGTTACAGGTCTGTGAGAGACAGAAATCTTGCTTGTTTGTAGGTGACCAAATACTTATTTTCCACCATAATTTGCAAATAAATTCATGAAAAATCCCACAATTTGATTTTCTGGATTTTTTTTTTCTCATTTTGTCTGTCATAGTTGAAGTGTACCTATGATGAAAATTACAGTCCTCTCTCATCTTTTTAAGTGGGAGAACCTGCACAATTGGTGGCTGACTAAATACTATTTTGCCCCACTGTATAACTCATGGGTATTACTCATTGCCCTATATAACTCATGGGTATTACTCATTGCCCTATATAACTCATGGGCATTACTCATTGCCCGGTATAAGTCATGGACATTACTCATTGCCCTATATAACTCATGGACATTACTCATTGCCCTGTATAACTCATGGGTATTACTCATTGCCCTATATAACTCATGGGTATTACTCATTGCCCTATATAAGTCATACCTGTCAAGAAATGCAGTTTCTGCGTGGTCAAATCCAGTGTATGATAGGACCGGTTCGTTGTGTATGTTTGACCGTTGGGGAAATCCCTTTAGGAGACGGCTCAGTGATTGATGTGACTACTGTTGTCAGACCTTCCCAGTAATGTGTCATTGTGTAATGTTGTGTTGAAACACAGTGTCAAGTGTTTAGAGAGACAGGAGACCATAAAGACAGTACCTCAAAGGGCACTCTATTCCCTATTTAGTGCACTACTTTTGACCAGGGGCTATAGGGAATAGGGTGCACTACTTTTTTATTTTACTAGGCAAGTCAGTTAAGAACAAATTCTTATTTTCAATGACGGCCTAGGATCAGTGGGTTAACTGCCTGTTCAGGGGGAGAACGACAGATTTGTATCTTGTCAGCTCGGGGATTTGAACTTGCAACCTTCCGGTTACTAGTCCAACGCTCTAACCACTAGGCTACCCTGCCGCCCCTACACTCTAACCACTAGGCTACCGTGCCGCCCCGCGACTCTAACCACTAGGCTAACCTGCCGCCCCTCCACTCTAACCACTATGCTACCCTGCCGCCCCTCCACTCTAACCACTAGGCTACCCTGCCGCCCCTCCACTCTAACCACTAGGCTACCCTGCCGCCCCTCCACTCTAACCAGTAGGCTACCCTGCCGCCCCTCCACTCTAACCACTAGGCTACCCTGCCGCCCCTCCACTCTAACCAGTAGGCTACCCTGCCGCCCCTCCACTCTAACCACTAGGCTACCCTGCCGCCCCTCCACTCTAACCACTAGGCTACCCTGCCGCCCCACCACTCTAACCACTATGCTACCCTGCCACCCCTCCACTCTAACCACTAGGCTACCCTGCCGCCCCTCTACTCTAACCAGTAGGCTACCCTGCCGCCCCTCCACTCTAACCACTAGGCTACCCTGCCGCCCCTCCACTCTAACCACTAGGCTACCCTGCCGCCCCGCGACTCTAACCACTAGGCTACCCTGCCACCCCTCCACTCTAACCACTAGGCTACCCTGCCGCCCCTCCACTCTAACCACTAGGCTACCCTGCCGCCCCTCCACTCTAACCACTAGGCTACCCTGCCGCCCCTACACTCTAACCACTAGGCTACCCTGCCACCCCTACACTCTAACCACTAGGCTACCCTGCCGCCCCTCCACTCTAACCACTAGGCTACCCTGCCGCCTCTACACTCTAACCACTAGGCTACCCTGCCGCCTCTACACTCTAACCACTAGGCTACCCTGCCGCCTCTACACTCTAACCACTAGGCTACCCTGCCGCCCCGGGTTCCATTTTAGACACAGATAGAGACTGTAGCTAGGTGCCCAATAAATTCGGTTTAACACATTATTATGATAGTATATGCACTGTTCACTTGACTATACACAGTTTTCCATGACTGTCAAGTGATCCCTAGTCCCTACCACTCTGTCAACCATTTAGAATGTTTACATTCTTTCTTTGGGAGTGAGAGAGAGAGAGAGAGAGAGAGAGAGAGAGAGGGGAGGGAGAGAAAGGGTGGAGAGAGATACACAGAGATGGAGAGAGAGAGACACGGGGAGAGAGAGAGAGAGAGAGAGAGAGAGACAGAGAGAGAGAGAGAGAGAGAGACACGGAGAGAGAGAGAGAGAGAGAGAGAGAGAGAGAGAGAGAGAGGGGGA
This sequence comes from Oncorhynchus tshawytscha, assembly GCF_018296145.1. Classification (NCBI taxonomy): domain Eukaryota; kingdom Metazoa; phylum Chordata; class Actinopteri; order Salmoniformes; family Salmonidae; genus Oncorhynchus; species Oncorhynchus tshawytscha. The sequence continues at coordinate 4,428,544 of NC_056429.1, read as the reverse complement.
GACACAGAGACGGAAAGAGAGAGAGAGAGAGACAGAGACAGAGAAGGGTGCGAGAGAGAGAGAGAGAGAGAGAGGGGGGGGGAGAGAGAGAGAGAGAGAGAGAGAGATGTTCTTACATTGGTTTTAAGATTGCTTCATAGAGGTAAAAAGAGTACACCACTGGAGTTCTATTTACAGTTCAGTGAACAGTTACTTAGACATCAGTCAGAAGGTGGGAGGACAGGTAAGAAAGCCAGCCTCACATTAACTCTTTCCAGTGTATTCTCTATTGAATTATAATATCTTTTTTTTTTAAACATTTTTTTTCTTGTCTCATCGCTGCAACTCCCCAACAGTCTCGGGAGAGGCGAAGGTCGAGTAATGCGTCCTCTGAAACGGCACTTTCTTAATTAACACTGTGAATTGATCGCCCCCCATCTAGCCTCAGAGTTTGTTCTGTTAGGCGACCTAAACTGGGATATGCTTAACACCCCGCCAGTCCTACAATCTAAGCTAGATGCCCTCAATCTCACACAAATCATCAAGGAACCCACCAGGTACAACCCTAAATCTGTAAACAAGGGCACCCTCATAGACGTCATCCTGACCAACTGGCCCTCCAAATACACCTCCGCTGTCTTCAACCAGGATCTCAGTGATCACTGCCTCATTGCCTGTATCCGCTACGGAGTCGCAGTCAAACGACCACCCCTCATCACTGTCAAACGCTCCCTAAAACACTTCTGTGAGCAGGCCTTTCTAATCGACCTGGCCCGGGTATCCTGGAAGGACATTGACCTCATCCCGTCAGTTGAGGATGCCTGGTCATTCTTTAAAAGTAACTTCCTCACCATTTTAGATAAGCATGCTCCGTTCAAAAAATGCAGAACTAAGAACAGATACAGTCCTTGGTTCACCCCAGACCTGACTGCCCTCGACCAGCACAAAAACATCCTGTGGTGGACTGCAATAGCATCGAATAGTCCCGTGATATGCAACTGTTCAGGGAAGTCCGGAACCAATACACGCAGTCAGTCAGGAAAGCTAAGGCCAGCTTCTTCAGGCAGAAGTTTGCATCCTGTAGCTCCAACTCCAAAAGTTCTGGGACACTGTGAAGTCCATGGAGAACAAGAGCACCTCCTCCCAGCTGCCCACTGCACTGAGGCTAGGTAACACGGTCACCACCGATAAATCCATGATTATCGAAAACTTCAATAAGCATTTCTCAACGGCTGGCCATGCCTTCCGCCTGGCTACTCCAACCTCGGCCAACAGCTCCGCCCCCGGCAGCTCCTCGCCCAAGCCTCTCCAGGTTCTCCTTTACCCAAATCCAGATAGCAGATGTTCTGAAAGAGCTGCAAAACCTGGACCCGTAAAATCAGCTGGGCTTGACAATCTGGACCCCCTATTTCTGAAACTATCCGCCGCCATTGTCGCAACCCCTATTACCAGCCTGTTCAACCTCTCTTTCATATCGTCTGAGATCTCCAAGGATTGGAAAGCTGCCGCAGTCATCCCCCTCTTCAAAGGGGGAGACACCCTGGACCCAAACTGTTACAGACCTATATCCATCCTGCCCTGCCTATCTAAGGTCTTCAAAAGCCAAGTCAACAAACAGGTCACTGACCATCTCGAATCCCACCGTACCTTCTCCGCTGTGCAATCTGGTTTCCGAGCCGGTCACGGGTGCACCTCAGCCACACTCAAGGTACTAAACAATATCATAACCGCCATCGATAGAAGACAGTACTGTGCAGCCGTCTTCATTGACCTTGCCAAGGCTTTCGACTCTGTCAATCACCATATTCTTATCGGCAGACTCAGTAGCCTCGGTTTTTCGGATGACTGCCTTGCCTGGTTCACCAATTACTTTGCAGACAGAGTTCAGTGTGTCAAATCGGAGGGCATGCTGTCCGGTCCTCTGGCAGTCTCTATGGGGGTACCACAGGGTTCAATTCTCGGGCCGACTCTTTTCTCTGTGTATATCAATGATGTTGCTCTTGCTGCGGGCGATTCCCCGATCCACCTCTACGCAGACGACACCATTCTATATACTTTCGGCCCGTCATTGGACACTGTGCTATCTAACCTTCAAACAAGCTTCAATGCCATACAACACTCCTTCCGTGGCCTCCAACTGCTCTTAAACGCTAGTAAAACCAAATGCATGCTTTTCAACCGATCGCTGCCTGCACCCGCATGCCCGACTAGCATCACCACCCTGGATGGTTCCGACCTTGAATATGTGGACATCTATAAGTACCTAGGTGTCTGGCTAGACTGCAAACTCTCCTTCCAGACTCATATCAAACATCTCCAATCGAAAATCAAATCAAGAGTCGGCTTTCTATTCCGCAACAAAGCCTCCTTCACTCACGCCGCCAAGCTTACCCTAGTAAAACTGACTATCCTACCGATCCTCGACTTCGGCGATGTCATCTACAAAATGGCTTCCAACACTCTACTCAGCAAACTGGATGCAGTTTATCACAGTGCCATCCGTTTTGTCACTAAAGCACCTTTTACCACCCACCACTGCGACCTGTATGCTCTAGTCGGCTGGCCCTCGTTACATATTCGTCGCCAGACCCACTGGCTCCAGGTCATCTACAAGTCCATGCTAGGTAAAGCTCCGCCTTATCTCAGTTCACTGGTCACGATGGCAACACCCATCCGTAGCACGCGCTCCAGCAGGTGTATCTCACTGATCATCCCTAAAGCCAACACCTCATTTGGCCGCCTTTCGTTCCAGTACACTGCTGCCTGTGACTGGAACGAATTGCAAAAATCGCTGAAGTTGGAGACTTTTATCTCCCTCACCAACTTCAAACATCAGCTATCTGAGCAGCTAACCGATCGCTGCAGCTGTACATAGTCTATTGGTAAATAGCCCACCCATTTTCACCTACCTCATCCCCATACTGTTTTTATTTATTTACTTTTCTGCTCTTTTGCACACCAATATCTCTACCTGTACATGACCATCTGATCATTTATCACTCCAGTGTTAATCTGCAAAATTGTAATTATTC
>NC_056429.1:4418033-4420533 GCF_018296145.1 Oncorhynchus tshawytscha | reverse complement strand
GTAGTGTAGTGTGATGTGGTGTGGTGTGGTGTAGTGTAGTGTGGTGTGGTGTAGTGTAGTGTGATGTAGTGTAGTGTAGTGTAGTGTAGTGTAGTGTGATGTAGTGTAGTGTAGTGTAGTGTGGTGTAGTGTAGTGTAGTGTAGTGTAGTGTAGTGTATTGTAGTGTATTGTTGTGTAGTGTCGTGTGGTGTAGTGTGGTGTAGTGTAGTGTAGTGTAGTGTATTGTAGTGTATTGTTGTGCAGTGTCGTGTGGTGTAGTGTGGTGTAGTGTAGTGTGGTGTAGTGTGGTGTATTGTATTGTGGTGTAGTTTGCTGTAGTGTAGTTTGGTGTAGTGTGGTGTAGTGTAGTGTAGTGTGCTGTAGTGTGGTGTAGTGTAGTGTAGTTTGGTGTAGTGTGGTGTAGTGTAGTGTAGTGTGGTGCAGTGTAGTGTAGTGTGGTGTGGTAAGGTGTTGTGTTGTGTAGTGTAGTGTGATGTAGGGTAGTATGGTGTGGTGTAGTGTGTTGTAGTGTGGTGTAGTGTGGTGTAGTGTAGTGTAGTGTAGTGTAGTGTAGTATAGTGTAGTGTAGTGTGATGTAGTGTGGTGTATTGTAGTGTGGTGTAGTGTGGTGTATTGTAGTGTGGTGTAGTGTAGTGTGGTGTAGTGTGATGTGGTGTAGTGTGGTGTAGTGTAGTGTAGTGTGATGTAGTGTGGTGTGGTGTGGTGTAGTGTAGTGTAGTGTAGTGTGATGTAGTGTAGTGTAGTGTGATGTAGTGTAGTGTAGTGTAGTGTGATGTAGTGTAGTGTAGTGTGATGTAGTGTAGTGTAGTGTGGTGTAGTGTAGTGTAGTGTAGTGTAGTGTAGTGTGATGTAGTGTAGTGTAGTGTAGTGTAGTGTAGTGTATTGTAGTGTATTGTTGTGCAGTGTCGTGTGGTGTAGTGTGGTGTAGTGTAGTGTGGTGTAGTGTGGTGTATTGTATTGTGGTGTAGTTTGCTGTAGTGTAGTTTGGTGTAGTGTGGTGTAGTGTAGTGTGGTGTAGTGTGGTGCAGTGTAGTGTAGTGTGGTGTGGTAAGGTGTTGTGTTGTGTAGTGTAGTGTGATGTAGGGTAGTATGGTGTGGTGTAGTGTGTTGTAGTGTAGTGTGGTGTAGTGTGCTGTAGTGTGGTGTAGTGTAGTGTAGTATAGTGTAGTGTAGTGTGATGTAGTGTGGTGTATTGTAGTGTGGTGTGGTGTAGTGTAGTGTGGTGTAGTGTGATGTGGTGTAGTGTAGTGTGATGTAGTGTGGTGTGGTGTGGTGTGGTGTAGTGTAGTGTAGTGTGGTGTGGTGTAGTGTAGTGTGATGTAGTGTAGTGTAGTGTAGTGTAGTGTAGTGTAGTGTGATGTAGTGTAGTGTAGTGTAGTGTAGTGTAGTGTAGTGTAGTGTGATGTAGTGTAGTGTAGTGTAGTGTGGTGTAGTGTAGTGTAGTGTAGTGTAGTGTATTGTAGTGTATTGTTGTGTAGTGTCGTGTGGTGTAGTGTGGTGTAGTGTAGTGTAGTGTAGTGTATTGTAGTGTATTGTTGTGCAGTGTCGTGTGGTGTAGTGTGGTGTAGTGTAGTGTGGTGTAGTGTGGTGTATTGTATTGTGGTGTAGTTTGCTGTAGTGTAGTTTGGTGTAGTGTGGTGTAGTGTAGTGTAGTGTGGTGTAGTGTGGTGCAGTGTAGTGTAGTGTGGTGTGGTAAGGTGTTGTGTTGTGTAGTGTAGTGTGATGTAGGGTAGTATGGTGTGGTGTAGTGTGTTGTAGTGTGGTGTAGTGTGGTGTAGTGTGGTGTAGTGTAGTGTAGTGTAGTATAGTGTAGTGTAGTGTGATGCAGTGTGGTGTATTGTAGTGTGGTGTAGTGTGGTGTATTGTAGTGTGGTGTAGTGTAGTGTGGTGTAGTGTGATGTGGTGTAGTGTGGTGTAGTGTAGTGTAGTGTGATGTAGTGTGGTGTGGTGTGGTGTGGTGTAGTGTAGTGTAGTGTGGTGTGGTGTAGTGTAGTGTGATGTAGTGTAGTGTAGTGTAGTGTAGTGTGATGTAGTGTAGTGTAGTGTAGTGTGGTGTAGTGTAGTGTAGTGTAGTGTAGTGTATTGTAGTGTATTGTTGTGTAGTGTCGTGTGGTGTAGTGTGGTGTAGTGTAGTGTAGTGTAGTGTAGTGTATTGTAGTGTATTGTTGTGCAGTGTCGTGTGGTGTAGTGTGGTGTAGTGTAGTGTGGGTTAGTGTGGTGTGGTGTATTGTATTGTTGTGTAGTTTGCTGTAGTGTAGTTTGGTGTAGTGTGGTGTAGTGTAGTGTAGTGTGGTGCAGTGTAGTGTAGTGTGGTGTGGTAAGGTGTTGTGTTGTGTAGTGTAGTGTGATGTAGGGTAGTATTGTGTGGTGTAGTGTGTTGTAGTGTAGTGTGGTGTAGTGTGGTGTAGTGTGGTGTAGTGTAGTGTAGTATAGTGTAGTGTAGTGTAGTGTAGTGTAGTATAGTGTAGTGTAGTGTGATGTAGTGTGGTGTATTGTAGT
>NC_056429.1:4355533-4408033 GCF_018296145.1 Oncorhynchus tshawytscha | reverse complement strand
GGTTGTACATACATACAGTATATTGGTTATACATACAGTATATTGGTTATACATACAGTATATTGGTTATACATACATACAGTATATTGGTTATACATACAGTATATTGGTTATACATACAGTATATTGGTTATACATACAGTATATTGGTTATACATACAGTATATTGGTTATACATACATACAGTATATTGGTTATACATAAATATAGTATTTTGGTTATACATAAATACAGTATATTGGTTATACATACATACAGTATATTGGTTATACATACAGTATATTGGTTATACATACAGTATATTGGTTATACATAAATATAGTATATTGGTTATACATACATACAGTATATTGGTTATACATACATACAGTATATTGGTTATACATAAATATAGTATTTTGGTTATACATACAGTATATTGGTTATACATAAATATAGTATTTTGGTTATACATAAATACAGTATATTGGTTATACATACATACAGTATATTGGTTATACATACAGTATATTGGTTATACATACAGTATATTGGTTATACATAAATATAGTATTTTGGTTATACATAAATACAGTATATTGGTTATACATACATACAGTATATTGGTTATACATAAATACAGTATATTGGTTATACATACAATATATTGGTTATACATACAGTATATTGGTTATACATAAATACAGTATATTGGTTATACATACAATATATTGGTTATACATACAGTATATTGGTTATACATACAGTATATTGGTTATACATACAGTATATTGGTTATACATACAGTATATTGGTTATACATACAGTATATTGGTTATACATACAGTATATTGGTTATACATACAGTATATTGGTTATACATACAGTATATTGGTTATACATACAGTATATTGGTTATACATACAGTATATTGGTTATACATACAGTATATTGGTTATACATACAGTATATTGGTTATACATACATACAGTATATTGGTTATACATACAGTATATTGGTTATACATACATACAGTATATTGGTTATACATACAGTATATTGGTTATACATACAGTATATTGGTTATACATACATACAGTATATTGGTTATACATACAGTATATTGGTTATACATACATACAGTATATTGGTTATCTAGTTGAGTGGAGAACAAGGAAGTTAAGAGTCCGGGCTTAAAGGGATAGGTCACGTTTTAACTTAGATTGCAAAAGGGTGAACTGTCCCTTTCTTATACTCAGACATCTAATGAAAGAAGCTTAAAACTCTGACCAGTTTGTTTCTCTAAGTGATTTAACTTGTTTCCACTTTGTATTTTAACATCTTAGGCCAATGTGATACAATTTTATGACTTGGGTGGCAGTCTTGAATTTTGATACAACAATATTGTGATTATGATTCAAACAGTCAAGCGTGTGTGTGTGTGTGTGTGTGTGTGTGTGTGTGTGTGTGTGTGTGTGTGTGTGTGTGTGTGTGTGTGTGTGTGTGTGTGTGTGCGTGCGTGCATGTGTGTGTGTGTGCGTGTGTGTGTGTTCACACCTCTCTGAGTATCGTGCTAGGTCATATTGACAGTCTGATAATATTACGGACTTTGTTCCATTACACTGTGCTGCTGGGAATGCGATTAATTATTACACACACACACACACACACACACACACACACACACACACACACACACACACACACGACACGACACAACACAACACAACATAACACAACACACACACACACAGCATTGATACACTATACATGAGTTTCTCAAACTCAGTCCTCTGGACCCCGAAGAGGTGCACATTTTTTATTTATTTTAGCTTAACAATGAGTTGGTTATTTAAATCAGCTGTGAAGGGCAACAAAAAGATCAAATGTTTGCCCTTTTTGGGGTCCAGAGGACTGAGAGTTACTGACACTGTACTGTACAGTACTGTAGTCTGCTGCACCAAAGATGATGATGTGAGTTCTGGAGTATCGTACAAAGTTATCATTGTGTTCCCACGTTGGTAGTGGAGACCACTCAGAGACCTTGTGGTTAGAGAGTTAGAAGGTTGAGGGTTCAACCCCCCCCCCCCGGTTGAGTCAAACCGAAGACTGTTAACAACGGCTCGGACAGGGCTTATAAACTCTTACGAAACATTAAGAACACTTCCCCCCCCTCCCTTTTGAACTCTGAACAGCCTCAATTCGTCGGGGTATGTACTCTACAAGGTGTCGAAAGCGTTCCACAGGGATGTTGGCTCATGTCTAATGCTTCCCACAGTTGTGTCAAGTTGGCTGGATGTCCTTTGGGTGGTGGACCATTCTTGGTACACACAGGAAATGGTTGAGCTTGAAAAACCTATCAGAATTGACTCAAACCGGTGCGCCTGGCACCTACTATCATACCCCATTCAAAGGCACTTCAATCTTTTGCCTTGCACATTCAGACCCTTTGAACGGCACACGAACACAATCCATGTCTCAACTGTCTCAAGGCTTAAAAATCTTTCTTTAACCTGTCTCCTCCCCTTCATCTACACTGATTAAAGTGGATTTAACAAGTGCATGTCTTGTATTCAAGATCCTAAATGGCCTGGCTCCTCCCCCTCCACTCAGTACTTCTGTTAAACAGAAAACCCAAAATATGGCAACAGATCCACAAGGTCTGCCATGAGAGGTGACTGTATAGTTCCCCTAAGGAAAAGCACCTTTAGTAAATCTGCATTCTCTGTGAGAGCTTCCCATGTCTGGAATACACTGCCATCAGACACACATAACTGCACCACATATCACACTTTCACAAAATGCTTGAAGACATGGCTAAAGGTCAATCAGATTTGTGAACATGGTCCCTAGCTGTGTGTTGCCGCTTTCCATGTTGTCTGTAGTCTGTAGCTTGTGAGGTGTGGAAACACTTTGTTGCTTTTATGAATTTTGTCTTGCTGCTTTTTGTTCTATGTTGCTCTGTCTGTATGCTATGTCTTGCTTGTCCTATGTTGCTCTGTCTGTATGCTATGTCTTGCTTGTCCTATGTTGCTCTGTCTGTATGCTATGTCTTGCTTGTTCTATGTTGCTCTGTCTGTGTGCTATGTCTTGCTTGTCCTATGTTGCTCTGTCTGTGTGCTATGTCTTGCTTGTCCTATGTTGCTCTGTCTGTATGCTATGTCTTGCTTGTTCTATGTTGCTCTGCGTGTGCTCACTGCTCAATGATTGTCTATATTGTAATTGTTTTTAATAACCTGCCCAGGGACTGTGGTTGAAAATTAGCCGGCTGGCTAAAACCAGCACTTTTACTGAAACGTTGATTAATGTGCACTGTCCCTGTAAAGATAAAAAATAAACTCAACTGATTTAAGTGGATTTATCAGGTGACATCAATAAGGGATCATAGCTTTCACCTGGATTCACCTGGTCAGTCTGTCATGGAAAGAACAGGTGTTCTTAATGTTTTGTAAACTCATTGTACAGTGGCATTGGAATCAATGGACAGACATTAAGTTGATATGAGTCATGATTAATGGACAGACACACACACACACATATACACACACACACACACACACACACACTGAACCTCTGTTTGTGTTCATCTGGGGGTTATTACACGGTGGACAATTCAGGCATTGAAACCCTGGCATAACACACACACTGGCCCCTGACCCCCCATAACACACACACTGCCCCCTGACCCCCCCATAACACACACACTGCCCCTGACCCCCCCCATAACACACACTGCCCCCTGACCCCCACCCACTAACACACACACACTGCCCCCCAATAACACACACTGCCCCCTGACCCCCACCCACTAACACACACACTGCCCCCCAGAAACACACACTGCCCCCTGACCCCCCCACCCACTAACACACACACTGCCCCCCCCAGTAACACACACACTGCCCCCCAGTAACACACACACTGCCCCCAGTAACACACACTGCCCCCCAGTAACACACACTGCCCCCTGACCCCCCCCACCCACTAACACACACACACTGCCCCCTCCCCCAGTCGTAATCTGAAAAGGGCAGTCTGTCTTTATGGTCGTTGTCTTGACAATCCGAGCGTTGTTCCCTGTTGGCCACAGCTGGACAGAGCAGGACATAGAGCCGGGGATATTTATTTATCTAGTATCCATCCACACTGTTTCAAACTCTGCTACACTAGTGATGTACTGTCTACAATCCCAATAGGTTACATTATCTACTATAGTGTAGGTTACATTATCTACTATAGTGTAGGTTACATTATCTACTATAGTGTAGGTTACATTATCTACTATAGTGTAGGTTACATTATCTACTGTGCTAGTGATGTACTGTCTATAACCCCTATAGGTTACATTACCTAATATACTAGTGATGTACTGTCTATAACCACAATAGGTTACATTATCTACTATAGTGTAGGTTACATTATCTACTATAGTGTAGTTTACATTATCTACTATAGTGTAGGTTACATTATCTATTATGCAAGTGATGTACTGTCTATAACCCCTATAGGTTACATTATCTACTATAGTGTAGGTTACAATATCTACTATAGTGTAGGTTACATTATCTACTATAGTGTAGGTTACATTATCTACTATACTAGTGATGTACTGTCTATAACCCCTATAGGTTACATTATCTACTATAGTGTAGGTTACATTATCTACTAGGGTGTAGGTTACATTATCTACTATAGTGTAGGTTACATTATCTACTATAGTGTAGGTTACATTATCTACTATAGTGTCAGTTACATTATCTAATATACTAGTTATGTACTGTCTATAACCCCTATAGGTTACATTATCTACTATAGTGCAGGTTAAATTATCTACTATAGTGTAGGTTACATTATCTACTGTACTAGTGATGTACTGTCTATAACCCCGAGAGGTTAGATTTTCTACTATAGTGTCGGTTACATTATCTAATATACTAGTGATGTACTGTCTATAACCCCTATAGGTTACATTATCTACTATAGTGTAGGTTACATTATCTAATATACTAGTGATGTACTGTCTATAACCCCTATAGGTTACATGATCTACTATAGTGTAGGTTACATTATCTACTATGGTGTAGGTTACATTATCTACTATAGTGTAGGTTACATTATCTAATATACTAGTGATGTACTGTCTATAACCCTTATAGGTTACATTATCTCTATAGTGCAGGTTACATTATCTACTATGGTGTAGGTTACATTATCTACTATAGTGTAGGTTACATTATCTACTATAGTGTAGGTTAGATTATCTACTATAGTGTTGGTTACATTATCTACTATAGTGTAGGTTACATTATCTACTATAGTGTTGGTTACATTATCTACTATAGTGTAGGTTACAATATCTACTATAGTGTAGGTTACATTATCTACTATAGTGTAGGTTACATTATCTACTATAGTGTAGGTTACATTATCTACTATAGTGTAGGTTACATTATCTACTGTACTATTGATGTACTGTCTATAACCCCTATAGGTTACATTATCTACTATAGTGTAGGTTACATTATCTACTATACTAGTGATGTACTGTCTATAAGCCCTATAGGTTACATTATCTACTATAGTGTAGGTTACATTATCTACTATAGTGTAGGTTACATTATCTACTGTACTAGTGATGCACTGTCTATAACCCCTATAGGTTACATTATCTACTATAGTGTAGGTTACATTATCTACTATACTGTAGGTTACATTATCTACTATAGTGTAGGTTACAAAATCTACTATAGTGTCGGTTACATTATCTACTGTAGTGTAGGTTACAATATCTACTATAGTGTAGGTTACATTATCTACTATAGTGTAGGTTACATTATCTATTATGCTAGTTATGTACTGTCTATAACCCCTATAGGTTACATTATCTACTATAGTGTAGGTTACATTATCTACTATGGTGTAGGTTACATTATCTACTATAGTGTAGGTTACATTATCTAATATACTAGTGATGTACTGTCTATAACCCTTATAGGTTACATTATCTCTATAGTGCAGGTTACATTATCTACTATGGTGTAGGTTACATTATCTACTATAGTGTAGGTTACATTATCTACTATAGTGTAGGTTAGATTATCTACTATAGTGTTGGTTACATTATCTACTATAGTGTAGGTTACATTATCTACTATAGTGTAGGTTACATTATCTACTGTACTATTGATGTACTGTCTATAAGCCCTATAGGTTACATTATCTACTATAGTGTAGGTTACATTATCTACTATAGTGTAGGTTACATTATCTACTGTACTAGTGATGCACTGTCTATAACCCCTATAGGTTACATTATCTACTATAGTGTAGGTTACATTATCTACTATACTGTAGGTTACATTATCTACTATAGTGTAGGTTACAAAATCTACTATAGTGTCGGTTACATTATCTACTGTAGTGTAGGTTACAATATCTACTATAGTGTAGGTTACATTATCTACTATAGTGTAGGTTACATTATCTATTATGCTAGTGATGTACTGTCTATAACCCCTATAGGTTACATTATCTACTATAGTGTAGGTTACATTATCTACTATGGTGTAGGTTACATTATCTACTATAGTGTAGGTTACATTATCTAATATACTAGTGATGTACTGTCTATAACCCTTATAGGTTACATTATCTCTATAGTGCAGGTTACATTATCTACTATGGTGTAGGTTACATTATCTACTATAGTGTAGGTTACATTATCTACTATAGTGTAGGTTAGATTATCTACTATAGTGTTGGTTACATTATCTACTATAGTGTAGGTTACATTATCTACTATAGTGTTGGTTACATTATCTACTATAGTGTAGGTTACAATATCTACTATAGTGTAGGTTACATTATCTACTATAGTGTAGGTTACATTATCTACTATAGTGTAGGTTACATTATCTACTATAGTGTAGGTTACATTATCTACTGTACTATTGATGTACTGTCTATAACCCCTATAGGTTACATTATCTACTATAGTGTAGGTTACATTATCTACTATACTAGTGATGTACTGTCTATAAGCCCTATAGGTTACATTATCTACTATAGTGTAGGTTACATTATCTACTATAGTGTAGGTTACATTATCTACTGTACTAGTGATGCACTGTCTATAACCCTTATAGGTTACATTATCTACTATAGTGTAGGTTACATTATCTACTATACTGTAGGTTACATTATCTACTATAGTGTAGGTTACAAAATCTACTATAGTGTCGGTTACATTATCTACTGTAGTGTAGGTTACAATATCTACTATAGTGTAGGTTACATTATCTACTATAGTGTAGGTTACATTATCTACTATAGTGTAGGTTACATTATCTATTATGCTAGTGATGTACTGTCTATAACCCCTATAGGTTACATTATCTACTATAGTGTAGGTTACATTATCTACTATGGTGTAGGTTACATGATCTACTATAGTGTAGGTTACATTATCTACTATAGTGTCAGTTACATTATCTAATATACTAGTGATGTACTGTCTATAACCCCTATAGGTTACATTATCTACTATAGTGCAGGTTACATTATCTACTATAGCGTAGGTTACATTATCTACTGTACTAGTGATGTACTGTCTATAAACCCTATAGGTTACATTATCTACTATAGTGTCGGTTACATTATCTAATATACTAGTGATGTACTGTCTATAACCCCTATAGGTTACATTATCTACTATAGTGTAGGTTACATTATCTAATATACTAGTGATGTACTGTCTATAACCCCTATAGGTTACATTATCTACTATAGTGTAGGTTACAATATCTACTATAGTGTAGGTTACATTATCTACTATAGTGTTGGTTACATTATCTAATATACTAGTGATGTACTGTCTATAACTCCTATACGTTACATTATCTACTATAGTGTAGGTTACATTATCTACTATAGTGTAGGTTACAATATCTACTATAGTGTAGGTTACATTATCTACTATAGTGTAGGTTACATTATCTACTATAGTGTAGGTTACAATATCTACTATAGTGTAGGTTACATTATCTACTATAGTGTTGGTTACATTATCTAATATACTAGTGATGTACTGTCTATAACTCCTATACGTTACATTATCTACTATAGTGTAGGTTACATTATCTACTATAGTGTAGGTTACAATATCTACTATAGTGTAGGTTACATTATCTACTATAGTGTAGGTTACATTATCTACTATAGTGTAGGTTACATTATCTACTGTACTAGTGATGTACTGTCTATAAGCCCTATAGGTTACATTATCTACTATAGTGTAGGTTACATTATCTACTATAGTGTAGGTTATATTATCTACTATACTGGTGATGTACTGTCTATAACCCCTATAGGTTACATTATCTACTATAGTGTAGGTTACATTATCTACTATAGTGTAGGTTACATTATCTACTATAGTGTAGGTTACATTATTTACTATAGTGTAGGTTACATTATCTACTATAGTGTAGGTTACATTATCTACTAGAGCGAGGGTCATATTATCCTCTATAGTAGTGTAGTCTAGCCGTCATTTTTCTCAACTTTTCAATCGGGAGGCAGGTAGACTAGTGGTTAGAGTGTAGAGGTGGCAGGGTAACCTAGTGGTTAGAGTGTAGGGGTGGCAGGGTAGCCTCGTGGTTAGAGTGTAGAGGTGGCAGGTAGCCTAGTGGTTAGAGTGTAGAGGTGGCAGGTGGCCTAGTGGTTAGAGTGTAGAGGTGGCAGGTAGACTAGTGGTTAGAATGTAGAGGTGGCAGGTTGCCTAGTGGTTAGAGTGTAGAGGTGGCAGGTAGCCTCGTGGTTAGAGTGTAGAGGTGGCAGGTAGCCTAGTGGTTAGAGTGTAGAGGTGGCAGGTGGCCTAGTGGTTAGAGTGTAGAGGCGGCAGGTAGCCTCGTGGTTAGAGTGTAGAGGCGGCAGGTAGCCTCGTGGTTAGAGTGTAGAGGCGGCAGGTAGCCTAGTGGTTAGAGTGGAGAGGTGGCAGGTAGCCTCGTGGTTAGAGTGTAGAGGAGGCAGGTAGCCTAGTGGTTAGATTGTTGGAACGGGCGGCAGGTAGCCTCGTGGTTAGAGTGTAGAGGCGGCAGGTAGCCTCGTGGTTAGAGTGTAGAGGCGGCAGGTAGCTTCGTGGTTAGAGTGTAGATGCGGCAGGTAGCCTCGTGGTTAGAGTGTAGAGGAGGCAGGTAGCCTAGGTGGCATTAGCCGGGAGATAGGTAAAAATTTGTTGTTCTGCCCCGGAACAAGGCAGTTAACCCACTGTTCCTAGGCCGTTATTGTAAATAAGAATTTGTTAACTGACTTTCCTGGTTAAATTAAGGTAAAATAAAATTAATACTTTCTTTTGAATTTATCACTATATCATTCTGTTATTATCTCCCCCTTCCCTCTCTCTCTCTCTATCTCTCTCTCTCTATCCCCTCCCCCTCCCTCTCTTGCATGCCTCCTTTCATCTCCTCTCTCCCCCTCACCCTACTCTCTCCCCCCCCCCTACTCTCTCCGCCTCTCTACTCTCCCCCTCCCCTACTCTCCCCATCCTCACCCTCACCCTACTCTATCCCCCTCCCCCTACTCTCTCCGCCTCCCTCCCCTCCCTCTCTCCGTTATCAGTCCTAACAGTCTGAATTTACTGCCAGTTTGGGTGGGGTGCACATCTGGACTTATTTAAGGGAAAACTAACATTTTCCTCCTCCTCCTCTCCTCCTCCTCCTCCTCCTCCTCCTCCTCCTCCTCTCCTTCTCCTCTTCCTCCTCTCCTTCTCCTCCTCTCCTCTCCTCTCCCCCTCTCCTCCTCCTCTCCTCTCCTCCTCTCCTTCTCCTCCTCTTCTCCTCTCCCCCTCTCATTCTCCTCCTCCTCTCCTCTCCCCCTCTCCTCCTCCTCTCCTCTCCCCCTCTCATTCTCCTCCTCCTCCCCTCTCCCCCTCTCCTTCTCCTCCTCCTCTCCTCTCCCCCTCTCCTTCTCCTCCTCCTCTCCTCTCCCCCTCTCCTTCTCCTCCTCCTCTCCTCTCCCCCTCTCCTTCCTCCTCCTCTCCCTCTCCCCCTCTCCTTCTCCTCCTCCTCTCCTCTCCTCCTTTCCTTCTCCTCCTCCTCTCCTCTCTCCTCCTCTCCTTCTCCTCCTCCTCTCCTCTCCCCCTCTCCTTCTCCTCCTCCTCTCCTCTCCCCCTCTCATTCTCCTCCTCCTCCCCTCTCCTTCTCCTCCTCCTCCCCTCTCCCCCTCTCCTTCTCCTCCTCCTCTCCTCTCCCCCTCTCATTCTCCTCCTCCTCCCCTCTCCTTCTCCTCCTCCTCCCCTCTCCCCCTCTCCTTCTCCTCCTCCTCTCCTCTCCCCCTCTCCTTCTCCTCCTCCCCTCTCCCCCTCTCCTTCTCCTCCTCCTCCCCTCTCCCCCTCTCCTTCTCCTCCTCCCCCCCTGTTCTGCTCTGACATGTATTCACAACACTCAACCTACAAATGACAGTTTATCTTTAACTAAGACAAGTAACCTGTTGGCAGGTAGCCTAGTGGTTAGAGCGGTGGGCCAGTAACCGGAAGGTTGCTGGATCAAATCCCCGAGCTGACAAGGTAAAAATCTGTTGTTCTGACCCTGAACAAGGCAGTTAACCCATTGTTACCCAGGCGCCGAAGACGTGGATGTTGATTATGGCAGCCCCCGCACCTCTCTGATTCAGAGGGAAGAAACATTCAATTGTACAAATGACTAGGTATCTCCCTGTCTGGACCCATAGAATTGGATTTGTAGGGCACTACTTTGGACCAGAACCTTATTCCCTATGTAGGGCACTACTTTAGACCAGAACCTTATTCCCTATGTAGGGCACTACTTTAGACCAGAACCTTATTCTATATGTAGGGCACTACTTTAGACCAGAACCTTATTCCCTATGTAGGGCACTACTTTGACAACTGGGACAAGATTTTGGCTCTGGAATTTTATCCAGACCAGCCCACATCAATGCGCACGCAGCAAACTCACTCACACCCCCCACACCCCCCCACCCCACACACACCCTCATCACACTCGCACACACCCTCCCCCCACACACCCTCCCCACACACACACACACACCCTGGCAGTACACACGTACCCCCTGCCCACACATAAACCCTCCCCCCACACACAACCTCCCCCTCCCCTCACACACACACACCCTCCCCACACACACACACCCTGGCCGTACACACGTACCCCCTGCCCACACATACACCCTCCCCCACACACAACCTCCCCCCACACACACACACACCCTCCCCCACACACACACCCTGGCAGTACACACCCTCCCCACACACACACACCCTGGCCGTACACACGTACCCCCTGCCCACACATACACCCTGACCCTACACACTCTACTGAAACACATGCAGTAGTGTTGACATAACACTGACAACACAGTACAGTGTTTCTCAACCATTTCTGGACCAGTGACTGCTGAGACAAGCCCCCCCCCCTCTTTTATAACCAGCTCATTATTAAAACAAATACAACATGTAGATACAACTCACCACTATAACTGTTCCTCTGGAGATACAACTCACCACTATGACTGTTCCTCTGGAGATACAACTCACCACTATAACTGTTCCTCTGGAGATACAACTCACCACTATGACTGTTCCTCTGGAGATACAACTCACCACTATAACTGTTCCTCTGGAGATACAACTCAACACTATAACTGTTCCTCTGGAGATACAACTCACCACTATAACTGTTCCTCTTGAGATACAACTCACCACTATAACTGTTCCTGGGGGATACAACTCACCGCTATAACTGTTCCTCTGGAGATACAACTCACCACTTTAACTGTTCCTCTGAGATACAACTCACCACTATAACTGTTCCTCTGGTGATACAACTCACCACTATGACTGTTCCTCTGGAGATACAACTCACCACTATAACTGTTCCTCTGTCTGGAGATACAACTCGGCACTATAACTGTTCCTCTGGAGATAC
The DNA here is from genome assembly GCF_018296145.1 of Oncorhynchus tshawytscha. Classification (NCBI taxonomy): domain Eukaryota; kingdom Metazoa; phylum Chordata; class Actinopteri; order Salmoniformes; family Salmonidae; genus Oncorhynchus; species Oncorhynchus tshawytscha. The sequence goes on along the minus strand of NC_056429.1, from coordinate 4,396,088 downwards.
AACTCACCACTATAACTGTTCCTCTGGAGATACAACTCACCACTATAACTGTTCCCCTGGAGATACAACTCACCACTATGACTGTGCCTCTGGAGATGCAACTCACCACTATAACTGTTCCTCTGGAAATACAACTCACCACTATGACTGTTCCTCTGTCTGGAGATACACCTCACCACTATGACTGTTCCTCTGGAGATACAACTCTCCACTATAACTGTTCCTCTGGGGATACAACTCACCACTATGACTGTTCCTCTGTCTGGAGATACAACTCAACACTATAACTGTTCCTCTGGAGATACAACTCACCACTATAACTGTTCCTCTGTCTGGAGATACAACTCACCACTATAACTGTTCCTCTGTCTGGAGATACAACTCACCACTATGACTGTTCATCTGTCTGAAGATACAACTCACCACTATAACTGTTCCTCTGTCTGGAGATACAACTCACCACTATGACTGTTCCTCTGGAGATACAACTCACCACTATAACTGTTCCCCTGGAGATACAACTCACCACTATGACTGTTCCTCTGGAGATACAACTCACCACTATAACTGTTCCTCTGGAGATACAACTCACCACAAGTACTGTTCCTCTGGAGATACAACTCACCACTACAACTGTTCCTCTGGAGATAGAACTCACCACTATAACTGTTCCTGGGGGATACAACTCACCACTATAACTGTTCCTCTGGAGATACAACTCACCACTATAACTGTTCCTCTGGAGATACAACTCACCACTATATCTTTTCCTCTGGAGATACAACTCACCACTATAACTGTTCCCCTGGAGATACAACTCACCACTATGACTGTGCCTCTGGAGATGCAACTCACCACTATAACTGTTCCTCTGGAAATACAACTCACCACTATGACTGTTCCTCTGTCTGGAGATACAACTCACCACTATGACTGTTCCTCTGGAGATACAACTCTCCACTATAACTGTTCCTCTGGGGATACAACTCACCACTATGACTGTTCCTCTGTCTGGAGATACAACTCAACACTATAACTGTTCCTCTGGAGATACAACTCACCACTATAACTGTTCCTCTGTCTGGAGATACAACTCACCACTATAACTGTTCCTCTGTCTGGAGATACAACTCACCACTATGACTGTTCATCTGTCTGAAGATACAACTCACCACTATAACTGTTCCTCTGTCTGGAGATACAACTCACCACTATGACTGTTCCTCTGGAGATACAACTCACCACTATAACTGTTCCCCTGGAGATACAACTCACCACTATGACTGTTCCTCTGGAGATACAACTCACCACTATAACTGTTCCTCTGGAGATACAACTCACCACAAGTACTGTTCCTCTGGAGATACAACTCACCACTACAACTGTTCCTCTGGAGATAGAACTCACCACTATAACTGTTCCTGGGGGATACAACTCACCACTATAACTGTTCCTCTGGAGATACAACTCACCACTATAACTGTTCCTCTGGAGATACAACTCACCACTATATCTTTTCCTCTGGAGATACAACTCACCACTATAACTGTTCCCCTGGAGATACAACTCACCACTATGACTGTTCCTCTGGAGATACAACTCACCACTATAACTGTTCCTCTGGAGGTACAACTCACCACTATCACTGTTCCTCTGTCTGGAGATACAACTCACCACTATAACTGTCCCTCTGTCTGGAGATACAACTCACCACTATAACTGTTCCTCTGTCTGAAGATACAACTCACCACTATAACTGTTCCTCTGTCTGAAGATACAACTAACCACTATAACTGTTCCTCTGTCTGGAGATACAACTCATCACTATAACTGTTCCTCTGTCTGAAGATACAACTCACCACTATAACTGTTCCTCTGTCTGGAGATACAACTCACCACTATAACTGTTCCTCTGGAGATACAACTCACCACTATATCTTTTCCTCTGGAGATACAACACACCACTATGACTGTTCCTCTGGAGATACAACTCACCACTATAACTGTTCCTCTGGAGATACAACTCTCCACTATAACTGTTCCTCTGGGGATACAACTCACCACTATGACTGTTCCTCTGTCTGGAGATACAACTCAACACTATAACTGTTCCTCTGGAGATACAACTAACCACTATAACTGTTCCTCTGTCTGGAGATACAACTAACCACTATAACTGTTCCTCTGTCTGGAGATACAACTCACCACTATAACTGTTCCTCTGTCTGGAGATACAACTCACCACTATAACTGTTCCTCTGGAGATACAACTCACCACTATGACTGTTCCTCTGGAGATACAACTCACCACTATATCTTTTCCTCTGGAGATACAACTCACCACTATAACTGTTCCTCTGGAGATACAACTCACCACTATAACTGTCCTCTGGAGATACAACTCACCACTATAACTGTTCCTCTGGAGATACAACTCACCACTATAACTGTTCCTCTGGAGATACAACTCACCACTATGACTGTGCCTCTGGAGATACAACTCACCACTATGACTGTTCCTCTGGAGATACAACTCACCACTATAACTGTTCCTCTGTCTGGAGATACAACTCACCACTGTAACTGTTCCTCTGTCTGGAGATACAACTCACCACTATAACTGTTCCTCTCTCTGGAGATACAACTCACCACTATGACTGTTCCTCTGTTTGAAGATACAACTCACCACTATAACTGTTCCTCTGTCTGGAGATACAACTCACCACTATGACTGTTCCTCTGGAGATACAACTCACCACTATAACTGTTCCCCTGGAGATACAACTCACCACTATGACTGTTCCTCTGGAGATACAACTCACCACTATGACTGTTCCTCTGGAGATACAACTCACCACTATAACTGTTCCTCTGGAGATACAACTCACCACAAGAACTGTTCCTCTGGAGATACAACTCACCACTATAACTGTTCCTCTGGAGATACAACTCACCACTATAACTGTTCCTGGGGGATACAACTCACCGCTATAACTGTTCCTCTGGAGATACAACTCACCACTATAACTGTTCCTCTGGAGATACAACTCACCACTATAACTGTTCCTCTGGAGATACAACTCACCACTATGACTGTTCCTCTGGAGATACAACTCACCACTATAACTGTTCCTCTGTCTGGAGATACAACTCGCCACTATAACTGTTCCTCTGGAGATACAACTCACCACTATAACTGTGCCTCTGGAGATGAAACTCACCACGATAACTGTTCCTCTGGAAATACAACTCACCACTATGACTGTTCCTCTGTCTGGAGATACAACTCACCACTATGACTGTTACTCTGGAGATACAACTCTCCACTATAACTGTTCCTCTGGGGATACAACTCACCACTATGACTGTTCCTCTGTCTGGAGATACAACTCAACACTATAACTGTTCCTCTGGAGATACAACTCACCACTATAACTGTTCCTCTGTCTGGAGATACAACTCACCACTATAACTGTTCCTCTGTCTGGAGATACAACTCACCACTATGACTGTTCATCTGTCTGAAGATACAACTCACCACTATAACTGTTCCTCTGTCTGGAGATACAACTCACCACTATGACTGTTCCTCTGGAGATACAACTCACCACTATAACTGTTCCCCTGGAGATACAACTCACCACTATGACTGTTCCTCTGGAGATACAACTCACCACTATAACTGTTCCTCTGGAGATACAACTCACCACAAGTACTGTTCCTCTGGAGATACAACTCACCAATACAGCTGTTCCTCTGGAGATAGAACTCACCACTATAACTGTTCCTGGGGGATACAACTCACCACTATAACTGTTCCTCTGGAGATACAACTCACCACTATAACTGTTCCTCTGGAGATACAACTCACCACTATATCTTTTCCTCTGGAGATACAACTCACCACTATAACTGTTCCCCTGGAGATACAACTCACCACTATGACTGTTCATCTGGAGATACAACTCACCACTATAACTGTTCCTCTGGAGGTACAACTCACCACTATCACTGTTCCTCTGTCTGGAGATACAACTCACCACTATAACTGTCCCTCTGTCTGGAGATACAACTCACCACTATAACTGTTCCTCTGTCTGAAGATACAACTCACCACTATAACTGTTCCTCTGTCTGAAGATACAACTAACCACTATAACTGTTCCTCTGTCTGGAGATACAACTCATCACTATAACTGTTCCTCTGTCTGAAGATACAACTCACCACTATAACTGTTCCTCTGTCTGGAGATACAACTGACCACTATAACTGATCCTCTGTCTGGAGATACAACTCAACACGATAACTGTTCCTCTGGAGATACAACACACCACAAGAACTGTTCCTCTGGAGATACAACTCAACACTATAACTGTTCCTCTGTCTGGAGATACAACTCACCACTATAACTGTTCCTCTGTCTGGAGATACAACTCACCACTATAACTGTTCCTCTGGAGATACAACTCACCACTATGACTGTTCCTCTGGAGATACAACTCACCACTATAACTGTTCCTCTGGAGATACAACTCTCCACTATAACTGTTCCTCTGGAGATACAACTCACCACTATAACTGTTCCTCTGGAGATACAACTCACCACTATATCTTTTCCTCTGGAGATACAACTCACCACTATAACTGTTCCCCTGGAGATACAACTCACCACTATGACTGTTCCTCTGGAGATACAACTCACCACTATAACTGTTCCTCTGGAGGTACAACTCACCACTATCACTGTTCCTCTGTCTGGAGATACAACTCACCACTATAACTGTCCCTCTGTCTGGAGATACAACTCACCACTATAACTGTTCCTCTGTCTGAAGATACAACTCACCACTATAACTGTTCCTCTTTCTGGAGTTACAACTCACCACTATAACTGTTCCTCTTTCTGGAGATACAACTCACCACTATAACTATTCTTCTGTCTGGAGATACAACTCACCACTATAACTGTTCTTCTGTCTGGAGATACAACTCACCACTATAACTGTTCCTCTGTCTGAAGATACAACTAACCACTATAACTGTTCCTCTGTCTGAAGATACAACTCACCACTATAACTGTTCCTCTGTCTGAAGATACAACTAACCACTATAACTGTTCCTCTGTCTGGAGATACAACTCATCACTATAACTGTTCCTCTGTCTGAAGATACAACTCACCACTATAACTGTTCCTCTGTCTGGAGATACAACTGACCACTATAACTGATCCTCTGTCTGGAGATACAACTCAACACGACAACTGTTCCTCTGGAGATACAACTCACCACAAGAACTGTTCCTCTGGAGATACAACTCAACACTATAACTGTTCCTCTGTCTGGAGATACAACTCACCACTATAACTGTTCCTCTGTCTGGAGATACAACTCACCACTATAACTGTTCCTCTGGAGATACAACTCACCACTATGACTGTTCCTCTGGAGATACAACTCACCACTATAACTGTTCCTCTGGAGATACAACTCTCCACTATAACTGTTCCTCTGGAGATACAACTCACCACTATAACTGTTCCTCTGGAGATACAACTCACCACTATATCTTTTCCTCTGGAGATACAACTCACCACTATAACTGTTCCCCTGGAGATACAACTCACCACTATGACTGTTCCTCTGGAGATACAACTCACCACTATAACTGTTCCTCTGGAGATACAACTCACCACTATAACTGTCCCTCTGTCTGGAGATACAACTCACCACTATAACTGTTCCTCTGTCTGAAGATACAACTCACCACTATAACTGTTCCTCTTTCTGGAGTTACAACTCACCACTATAACTGTTCCTCTTTCTGGAGATACAACTCACCACTATAACTATTCTTCTGTCTGGAGATACAACTCACCACTATAACTGTTCTTCTGTCTGGAGATACAACTCACCTCTATAACTGTTCCTCTGTCTGGAGATACAACTCACCAATATAACTGTTCCCCTGGAGATACAACTCACCACTATAACTGTTCCTCTGGAGATACAACGCACCACTAAAACTGTTCCTCTGGAGATACAACTCACCACTAAAACTGTTCCCCTGGAGATACAACTCACCACTATGAGTGTTCCTCTGGAGATACAACTCACCACTATAACTGTTCCTCTGGAGATACAACTCACCACTATAACTGTTCCTCTTTCTGGAGTTACAACTCACCACTATAACTGTTCCTCTTTCTGGAGATACAACTCACCACTATAACTATTCTTCTGTCTGGAGATACAACTCACCACTATAACTGTTCTTCTGTCTGGAGATACAACTCACCACTATAACTGTTCCTCTGTCTGGAGATACAACTCACCACTATGACTGTTCCTCTGGAGATACAACTCACCACTATAACTGTTCCTCTGTCTGGAGATACAACTCGCCACTATAACTGTTCCTCTGGAGATACAACTCACCACTATAACTGTTCCTCTGGAGATACAACTCACCACTATAACTGTTCCCCTGGAGATGCAACTCACCACTATAACTGTTCCTCTGGAAATACAACTCACCACTATGACTGTTCCTCTGTCTGGAGATACAACTCACCACTATGACTGTTCCTCTGGAGATACAACTCACCACTATAACTGTTCCTCTGCCTGGAGATACAACTCACCCCTATAACTGTTCCTCTGTCTGGAGATACAACTCACCACTAGAACTGTTCCTCTGTCTGGAGATTCAACTCACACCTATGACTGTTCCTCTGGAGATACAACTCACCACTATGACTGTTCCTCTGTCTGGAGATACAACTCACCACTATGACTGTTCCTCTGTCTGGAGATACAACTCACCACTATAACTGTTCCTTGGAGATACAACTCACCACAAGAACTGTTCCTCTGGAGATACAACTCACCACTATAACTGTTCCTCTGTCTGGAGATACAAATCACCACTACAACTGTTCCTCTGGAGATACAACTCACCACTATAACTGTTCATCTGGAGATACAACTCACCACTATAACTGTTCCCCTGGAGATACAACTCACCACTATGAGTGTTCCTCTGGAGATACAACTCACCACTCTAACTGTTCCTCTGGAGATAAAACTCACCACTATAACTGTTCCTCTGTCTGGAGATACAACTCACCACTATAACTGTTCCTCTGTCTGGAGATACAACTCACCACTATAATTGTTCCTCTGTCTGAAGATACAACTCACCACTATAACTGTTCCTCTGTCTGAAGATACAACTCACCACTATAACTATTCCTCTGTCTGGAGATACAACTCACCACTATAACTGTTCCTTTCGAGATACAACTCACCACTATAACAGTTCCTCTGTCTGAAGATACAACTCACCACTATAACTGTTCCTCTGTCTGGAGATACAACTCACCACTATAACTGTTCCTCTGTCTGGAGATACAACTCACCACTATAACTGTTCCTTTGGAGATACAACTCACCACTATAACTGTTCCTCTGGAGATACAACTCACCACTATAACTGTTCCTCTGGAGATACAACTCACCACTATAACTGTTCCCCTGGAGATACAACTCACCACTATGAGTGTTCCTCTGGAGATACAACTCACCACTCTAACTGTTCCTCTGGAGATAAAACTCACCACTATAACTGTTCCTCTGTCTGGAGATACAACTCACCACTATAACTGTTCCTCTGTCTGGAGATACAACTCACCACTATAATTGTTCCTCTGTCTGAAGATACAACTCACCACTATAACTGTTCCTCTGTCTGAAGATACAACTCACCACTATAACTATTCCTCTGTCTGGAGATACAACTCACCACTATAACTGTTCCTTTCGAGATACAACTCACCACTATAACAGTTCCTCTGTCTGAAGATACAACTCACCACTATAACTGTTCCTCTGTCTGGAGATACAACTCACCACTATAACTGTTCCTCTGTCTGGAGATACAACTCACCACTATAACTGTTCCTTTGGAGATACAACTCACCACTATAACTGTTCCTCTGGAGATACAACTCACCACTATAACTGTTCCTCTGGAGATACAACTCACCACTATAACTGTTCCTCTGTCTGGAGATACAACTCACCACTATAACTGTTCCTCTGGAGATACAACTCACCACTATGACTGTTCCTCTGGAGATACAACTCACCACTATCACTGTTCCTCTGGAGATACAACTCTCCACTATAACTGTTCCTCTGTCTGGAGGTACAACTCACCAATATAACTGTTCCCCTGGAGATACAACTCACCACTATAACTGTGCCTCTGGAGATGAAACTCACCACGATAACTGTTCCTCTGGAAATACAACTCACCACTATGACTGTTCCTCTGTCTGGAGATACAACTCACCACTATGACTGTTACTCTGGAGATACAACTCTCCACTATAACTGTTCCTCTGGGGATACAACTCACCACTATGACTGTTCCTCTGTCTGGAGATACAACTCAACACTATAACTGTTCCTCTGGAGATACAACTCACCACTATAACTGTTCCTCTGTCTGGAGATACAACTCACCACTATAACTGTTCCTCTGTCTGGAGATACAACTCACCACTATGACTGTTCATCTGTCTGAAGATACAACTCACCACTATAACTGTTCCTCTGTCTGGAGATACAACTCACCACTATGACTGTTCCTCTGGAGATACAACTCACCACTATAACTGTTCCCCTGGAGATACAACTCACCACTATGACTGTTCCTCTGGAGATACAACTCACCACTATAACTGTTCCTCTGGAGATACAACTCACCACAAGTACTGTTCCTCTGGAGATACAACTCACCAATACAGCTGTTCCTCTGGAGATAGAACTCACCACTATAACTGTTCCTGGGGGATACAACTCACCACTATAACTGTTCCTCTGGAGATACAACTCACCACTATAACTGTTCCTCTGGAGATACAACTCACCACTATATCTTTTCCTCTGGAGATACAACTCACCACTATAACTGTTCCCCTGGAGATACAACTCACCACTATGACTGTTCATCTGGAGATACAACTCACCACTATAACTGTTCCTCTGGAGGTACAACTCACCACTATCACTGTTCCTCTGTCTGGAGATACAACTCACCACTATAACTGTCCCTCTGTCTGGAGATACAACTCACCACTATAACTGTTCCTCTGTCTGAAGATACAACTCACCACTATAACTGTTCCTCTGTCTGAAGATACAACTAACCACTATAACTGTTCCTCTGTCTGGAGATACAACTCATCACTATAACTGTTCCTCTGTCTGAAGATACAACTCACCACTATAACTGTTCCTCTGTCTGGAGATACAACTCACCACTATAACTGTTCCTCTGTCTGGAGATACAACTGACCACTATAACTGATCCTCTGTCTGGAGATACAACTCAACACGATAACTGTTCCTCTGGAGATACAACACACCACAAGAACTGTTCCTCTGGAGATACAACTCAACACTATAACTGTTCCTCTGTCTGGAGATACAACTCACCACTATAACTGTTCCTCTGTCTGGAGATACAACTCACCACTATAACTGTTCCTCTGGAGATACAACTCACCACTATGACTGTTCCTCTGGAGATACAACTCACCACTATAACTGTTCCTCTGGAGATACAACTCTCCACTATAACTGTTCCTCTGGAGATACAACTCACCACTATAACTGTTCCTCTGGAGATACAACTCACCACTATATCTTTTCCTCTGGAGATACAACTCACCACTATAACTGTTCCCCTGGAGATACAACTCACCACTATGACTGTTCCTCTGGAGATACAACTCACCACTATAACTGTTCCTCTGGAGGTACAACTCACCACTATCACTGTTCCTCTGTCTGGAGATACAACTCACCACTATAACTGTCCCTCTGTCTGGAGATACAACTCACCACTATAACTGTTCCTCTGTCTGAAGATACAACTCACCACTATAACTGTTCCTCTTTCTGGAGTTACAACTCACCACTATAACTGTTCCTCTTTCTGGAGATACAACTCACCACTATAACTATTCTTCTGTCTGGAGATACAACTCACCACTATAACTGTTCTTCTGTCTGGAGATACAACTCACCACTATAACTGTTCCTCTGTCTGAAGATACAACTAACCACTATAACTGTTCCTCTGTCTGAAGATACAACTCACCACTATAACTGTTCCTCTGTCTGAAGATACAACTAACCACTATAACTGTTCCTCTGTCTGGAGATACAACTCATCACTATAACTGTTCCTCTGTCTGAAGATACAACTCACCACTATAACTGTTCCTCTGTCTGGAGATACAACTGACCACTATAACTGATCCTCTGTCTGGAGATACAACTCAACACGACAACTGTTCCTCTGGAGATACAACTCACCACAAGAACTGTTCCTCTGGAGATACAACTCAACACTATAACTGTTCCTCTGTCTGGAGATACAACTCACCACTATAACTGTTCCTCTGTCTGGAGATACAACTCACCACTATAACTGTTCCTCTGGAGATACAACTCACCACTATGACTGTTCCTCTGGAGATACAACTCACCACTATAACTGTTCCTCTGGAGATACAACTCTCCACTATAACTGTTCCTCTGGAGATACAACTCACCACTATAACTGTTCCTCTGGAGATACAACTCACCACTATATCTTTTCCTCTGGAGATACAACTCACCACTATAACTGTTCCCCTGGAGATACAACTCACCACTATGACTGTTCCTCTGGAGATACAACTCACCACTATAACTGTTCCTCTGGAGGTACAACTCACCACTATCACTGTTCCTCTGTCTGGAGATACAACTCACCACTATAACTGTCCCTCTGTCTGGAGATACAACTCACCACTATAACTGTTCCTCTGTCTGAAGATACAACTCACCACTATAACTGTTCCTCTTTCTGGAGTTACAACTCACCACTATAACTGTTCCTCTTTCTGGAGATACAACTCACCACTATAACTATTCTTCTGTCTGGAGATACAACTCACCACTATAACTGTTCTTCTGTCTGGAGATACAACTCACCTCTATAACTGTTCCTCTGTCTGGAGATACAACTCACCAATATAACTGTTCCCCTGGAGATACAACTCACCACTATAACTGTTCCTCTGGAGATACAACGCACCACTAAAACTGTTCCTCTGGAGATACAACTCACCACTAAAACTGTTCCCCTGGAGATACAACTCACCACTATGAGTGTTCCTCTGGAGATACAACTCACCACTATAACTGTTCCTCTGGAGATACAACTCACCACTATAACTGTTCCTCTTTCTGGAGTTACAACTCACCACTATAACTGTTCCTCTTTCTGGAGATACAACTCACCACTATAACTATTCTTCTGTCTGGAGATACAACTCACCACTATAACTGTTCTTCTGTCTGGAGATACAACTCACCACTATAACTGTTCCTCTGTCTGGAGATACAACTCACCACTATGACTGTTCCTCTGGAGATACAACTCACCACTATAACTGTTCCTCTGTCTGGAGATACAACTCGCCACTATAACTGTTCCTCTGGAGATACAACTCACCACTATAACTGTTCCTCTGGAGATACAACTCACCACTATAACTGTTCCCCTGGAGATGCAACTCACCACTATAACTGTTCCTCTGGAAATACAACTCACCACTATGACTGTTCCTCTGTCTGGAGATACAACTCACCACTATGACTGTTCCTCTGGAGATACAACTCACCACTATAACTGTTCCTCTGCCTGGAGATACAACTCACCCCTATAACTGTTCCTCTGTCTGGAGATACAACTCACCACTAGAACTGTTCCTCTGTCTGGAGATTCAACTCACACCTATGACTGTTCCTCTGGAGATACAACTCACCACTATGACTGTTCCTCTGTCTGGAGATACAACTCACCACTATGACTGTTCCTCTGTCTGGAGATACAACTCACCACTATAACTGTTCCTCTGGAGATACAACTCACCACAAGAACTGTTCCTCTGGAGATACAACTCACCACTATAACTGTTCCTCTGTCTGGAGATACAAATCACCACTACAACTGTTCCTCTGGAGATACAACTCACCACTATAACTGTTCATCTGGAGATACAACTCACCACTATAACTGTTCCCCTGGAGATACAACTCACCACTATGAGTGTTCCTCTGGAGATACAACTCACCACTCTAACTGTTCCTCTGGAGATAAAACTCACCACTATAACTGTTCCTCTGTCTGGAGATACAACTCACCACTATAACTGTTCCTCTGTCTGGAGATACAACTCACCACTATAATTGTTCCTCTGTCTGAAGATACAACTCACCACTATAACTGTTCCTCTGTCTGAAGATACAACTCACCACTATAACTATTCCTCTGTCTGGAGATACAACTCACCACTATAACTGTTCCTTTCGAGATACAACTCACCACTATAACAGTTCCTCTGTCTGAAGATACAACTCACCACTATAACTGTTCCTCTGTCTGGAGATACAACTCACCACTATAACTGTTCCTCTGTCTGGAGATACAACTCACCACTATAACTGTTCCTTTGGAGATACAACTCACCACTATAACTGTTCCTCTGGAGATACAACTCACCACTATAACTGTTCCTCTGGAGATACAACTCACCACTATAACTGTTCCTCTGTCTGGAGATACAACTCACCACTATAACTGTTCCTCTGGAGATACAACTCACCACTATGACTGTTCCTCTGGAGATACAACTCACCACTATCACTGTTCCTCTGGAGATACAACTCTCCACTATAACTGTTCCTCTGTCTGGAGGTACAACTCACCAATATAACTGTTCCCCTGGAGATACAACTACCAAAACACCAAAATAAACGGTCCTACTTACAGTTACACATTGCAGACAGTTACATTACAGACAGTTACATTACAGACAGTTACACATTAATGACAGTTACACATTAATGACAGTTACACATTAATGACAGTTACATTACAGACAGTTACATTACAGACAGTTACATTACAGACAGTTACACATTAATGACAGTTACATTACAGACAGTTACACATTACAGACAGTTACATTACAGACAGTTACATTACAGACAGTTACACATTACAGACAGTTACACATTAATGACAGTTACACATTACTGACAGTTACACATTAATGACAGTTACACATTAATGACAGTTACACATTACTGACAGTTACACATTAATGACAGTTACACATTAATGACAGTTACACATTAATGACAGTTACACATTACAGACAGTTACACATTACTGACAGTTACACATTAATGACAGTTACACATTAATGACAGTTACATTACAGACAGTTACATTACAGACAGTTACATTACAGACAGTTACATTACAGACAGTTACACATTAATGACAGTTACATTACAGACAGTTACATTACAGACAGTTACATTACAGACAGTTACACATTACAGACAGTTACATTACAGACAGTTACATTACAGACAGTTACATTACAGACAGTTACATTACAGACAGTTACATTACAGACAGTTACACATTACAGACAGTTACATTACAGACAGTTACACATTAATGACAGTTACACATTACAGACAGTTACATTACAGACAGTTACACATTAATGACAGTTACACATTACAGACAGTTACATTACAGACAGTTACACATTAATGACAGTTACACATTACAGACAGTTACATTACAGACAGTTACATTACAGACAGTTACATTACAGACAGTTACATTACAGACAGTTACACATTAATGACAGTTACACATTACAGACAGTTACATTACAGACAGTTACATTACAGACAGTTACATTACAGACAGTTACATTACAGACAGTTACACATTACAGACAGTTACATTACAGACAGTTACACATTAATGACAGTTACATTACAGACAGTTACACATTAATGACAGTTACACATTAATGACAGTTACATTACAGACAGTTACATTACAGACAGTTACACATTAATGACAGTTACATTACAGACAGTTACACATTACAGACAGTTACATTACAGACAGTTACACATTAATGACAGTTACATTACAGACAGTTACACATTAATGACAGTTACACATTAATGACAGTTACATTACAGACAGTTACATTACAGACAGTTACATTACAGACAGTTACATTACAGACAGTTACATTACAGACAGTTACACATTAGAGACAGTTACATTACAGACAGTTACACATTACAGACAGTTACACATTACAGACAGTTACATTACTGACAGTTACACATTAATGACAGTTACACAATAATGACAGTTACACATTAATGACAGTTACATTACAGACAGTTACACATTACAGACAGTTACATTACAGACAGTTACATTACAGACAGTTACATTACAGACAGTTACACATTAGAGACAGTTACATTACAGACAGTTACACATTACAGACAGTTACACATTACAGACAGTTACATTACAGACAGTTACACATTACAGACAGTTACACATTACAGACAGTTACTTTACAGACAGTTACACATTAATGACAGTTACATTACAGACAGTTACACATTACAGACAGTTACATTACAGAGAGTTACACATTAATGACAGTTACATTACAGACAGTTACACATTACAGACAGTTACACATTACAGACAGTTACACATTAATGACAGTTACATTACAGACAGTTACACATTACAGACAGTTACATTACAGACAGTTACACATTAATGACAGTTACATTACAGACAGTTACACATTACAGACAGTTACACATTACAGACAGTTACACATTAATGACAGTTACATTACAGACAGTTACACATTACAGACAGTTACATTACAGACAGTTACACATTACAGACAGTTACATTACAGACAGTTACACATTAATGACAGTTACACATTAATGACAGTTACACATTAATGACAATTACATTACAGACAGTTACATTACAGACAGTTACATTACAGACAGTTACACATTACAGACAGTTACATTACAGACAGTTACACATTACAGACAGTTACATAGTTTGTATTTGTATTTTGTCAAGTCAGCAGCTGCTCTTCCTGGGTTCTGACAAAATTAAGACAGTTATGCAATTAAAAAAATATTACAGTATGTTCATACCAGATTTCAGAACACATTAATTTTGTGCCCTCAGACCCCTGCTCCACTACCACATATCCATGTGTACGTGTGTCTATTGTGCGCATGTCATTGTGTGTGTGTGTGTATAAATGTGTCTATGTTTGTGTTGCTTCACTGTCCTCGCTGTTCCATAAGGTATATTTTTATCTGATGTGGAATAGAGTTCCATGTAGTCATGGCTCTATGTAGTACTGTGGAATAGAGTTCCATGTAGTCATGGCTCTATGTAGTACTGTGGAATAGAGTTCCATGTAGTCATGGCTCTATGTCGTACTGTGGAATAGAGTTCCATATAGTCATGGCTCTATGTAGTACTGTGCACCTCCCATAGTCTGTTCTGGACTTGAGGACAGTGAAGAGACCACTGGTGGCATGTCTTGTGGGGTATGTATGGGTGTCTGAGCTGTGTGTTAGTAGTTTAAACAGACCTCTGGTGGCATGTCTTGTGGGGTATGTATGGGTGTCTGAGCTGTGTGCTAGTAGTTTAAACAGACCTCTGGTGGCATGTCTTGTGGGGTATGTATGGGTGTCTGAGCTGTGTGCTAGTAGTTTAAACAGACCTCTGGTGGCATGTCTTGTGGGGTATGTATGGGTGTCTGAGCTGTGTGCTAGTAGTTTAAACAGACCTCTGGTGGCATGTCTTGTGGGGTATGTATGGGTGTCTGAGCTGTGTGCTAGTAGTTTAAACAGACCTCTGGTGGCATGTCTTGTGGGGTATGTATGGGTGTCTGAGTTGTGTGCCAGTAGTTTAGACAGACAGCTCGGTGCATTCAACATGTCAATACCTCTCACAAATACAAGTAGTGATGAAGACAATCTCTCCTCTACTTTCAGTCCGGAGAGATTGACATGCATATTAGTTATGTCTCTGTGTCCATCCAAGGGCCACTCATGCTGCCCTATTCTGAGCCAATTGTAATTTTCCTAAGTCCCTCTTTGTGGCACCTGACCACACGGCTGAACAGTAGTCCAGGTGCGACAAAACTAGGGCCTGTAGGACCTGCCTTGTTGATAGTGTTGTTAAGAAGGTAGAAACTAGGGTCTGTAGGACCTGCCTTGTTGATAGCGTTGTTAAGAAGGTAGAAACTAGGGCCTGTAGGACCTGCCTTGTTGATAGTGTTGTTAAGAAGGTAGAAACTAGGGCCTGTAGGACCTGCCTTGTTGATAGTGCTGTTAAGAAGGTAGAACAGCGCTCAATTTCCACATTATTTATTACAAGATTTAGTTGACGTTTAGGGTTTAGTGAATGATTTGTCCCAAATACAATGCTTTTAGTTAACTTATTCCTTGCCACCCATTCTGAAACTATCTGCAGCTCTTTAAGTGTTGCAGTAATTTCAGTCGCTGTAGTAGCTGACATGTATAGTGTTCAGTCATACGCATACATGGCATGTCGTTAGTAAAGATTGAAAAAAGTAGTGGCAATTACGATATAACAATTAAAAACTGGAGTGATAGATGTGCAAGTAGAGATACTGGGGTGCAAAGGAGCAAAATTCATAAATAAATACAGTATGGGGATGAGGTAGTTGGATGGGCTATTTACAGATGGGCTATGTACAGGTGCAATGATCTGTGAGCTGCTCAGACAGCGGATGCTTGAAGTTAGAGATAAGAGTCTCCAGCTTCTGAGATTTTTGCAGTTTTTTTTTTTGCAGTTTGTTCCAGTCATTGGCAGCAGAGAACTGGAAGGAAAGGTGGCCAAAGTAGGAATTGGCTTTGGGGATGACCAGTGAAATATACCTGCTGGAGCGCGTGCTACGGGTAGGTGTTGCTATGGTGACCAGTGAACTGAGATAAGGTGGGGCTTTACCTAGCATAGACTTATAGATGACCTGGAGCCAGTGGGTTTGGCGACGACTATGTAGTGAGGCCCAGCCAACGAGAGCGTACAGGTCCCAGTGGTGGGTAGTATATGGGGCTTTGGTGATAAAAACGGATGGCACTGTGATAGACTGCATCCAGTTTGCTGAGTAGAGTGTCGGGGGGATATTTTGAAAAGGACATCGCCGAAGTCAAATATCGGTAGGTCAGTTTTACGGGGGTTTGTTTGGTGGCATGAGGGAAGGAGGCTTTTTTATAAAAGTCTGCTTAAAAACCTCTTAAGGAGGCTGCGAATTTTCGCAGCTTTTTGTTAAAAATCGCACAACATTTCAGCATCCTGCTACTCATGCCAGGAATATAGTATATGCATATGATAAGTGTGTGTGTATACAAAACACTCTGAAGTCTCTAAAACGGGTTAAATCGTGTCTGTGGCTATAACAGAACGTGTTTAGGAGTCAAAATCCTTCGAAAAACTGGTCACCAAAAACACAAAAATAATATCCATCCGCCAGTCAATGTATTGTCTAAGGCTGAAGAAAATACATGGCAATCCCCTGTAAACGCCTACAGCTTCCACACGATGTCGCCAATGCTGTCATTTAGGGGCGGCTTTATCCTTGGTTTGGAAACGTGACGCATTTCCTTTCTTTGGGCTCACCACAGGATGTTTTGAATGTGAAAACATGGACGATGATTTCAAGACTTGCTGCTATCAAATACAGATCGCCCGTGATCAATTTAATAGATTATTAACGTTTATTAATACCTAAAGTTGGTTTAGAAAAGTAATTTGAAGTGATTTGTAAAAGTATATAGGCAACTTTTGTAATTTTAAAAAGTGACGTTGCGTCTTGTAAAGGGGCATTTTTCTGGATCAGACCGGTCTTCAGCAAATCACATTTTGGGTATACAATGACGGATTTAATCGGGAAAAAGACCCAATTGTGATGTTTATGTGACATATAGGAGTGCCAAGAAAGAAGCTCGTCAAAGGTAATGAATGTTTTATATTTTATTTCTGCGTTTTGGGTAGCGCCGGCTACCGCAAAATCTGTTGTTTTGTTGACAGTCTGGTATTCTGGGGGGTGTATGCTATCAGATATTAGCTTCTCATGCTTTCGCCGAAAAGCATTTTACAAATCTGACTTGGTGGCTAGATTCACAACGAGT
The DNA here is from genome assembly GCF_018296145.1 of Oncorhynchus tshawytscha. NCBI lineage: Eukaryota > Metazoa > Chordata > Actinopteri > Salmoniformes > Salmonidae > Oncorhynchus > Oncorhynchus tshawytscha. The sequence continues at coordinate 4,377,922 of NC_056429.1, read as the reverse complement.
GTAGCTTTAATTCAGTACCTTGTATGTGTGTTTTAATGAAAGTTTGAGTTTTATCGAAAACTTTCGGTGGCGCTCTAAAATATCCGCTGATTTGATCCCGCCACAGGAACATCCTCCCTAACAAGTTTTAAAAGAGCCGCTAAAACTACTAACGTTCCTATAATCCTCGGTCAAGTAAGCACTTTAATAACTCTGCCTACATGTACATATTACCTCAATTACCTCGACACCGGTGCCGCCCAGCACATTGACTCTGTAGCGGTACCCCCCCCCTGTATATAATCTCACTATTGTTATTTACTGCTGCAATTTAATAATTTGTTTTTCTCTTACTGTTTTTTTGTTGTATTTTCTTAAAACTACATTGTTGGTTAATAAGGGCTTTGTAAGTAAGCATTTCACTGTAAGGTCTTCTACATCTGTTGTATTCAGCATTTCACTGTATGGTCTACTACACCTGTTGTATTCAGCATTTCACTGTAAGGTCTACTACACCTGTTGTATTCAGCATTTCACTGTGAGGTCTACTACACCTGTTGTATTCAGCATTTCACTGTAAGGTCTACTACACCTGTTGTATTCAGCATTTCACTGTAAGGTCTACTACACCTGTTGTAATCAGCATTTCACTGTAAGGTCTACTACACCTGTTGTATTCAGCATTTCACTGTGAGGTCTACTACACCTGTTGTATTCAGCATTTCACTGTAAGGTCTACTACACCTGTTGTATTCAGCATTTCACTGTGAGGTCTACTACACCTGTTGTATTCAGCATTTCACTGTAAGGTCTACTACACCTGTTGTATTCAGCATTTCACTGTAAGGTCTACTACACCTGTTGTATTCAGCATTTCACTGTAAGGTCTACTACACCTGTTGTATTCAGCATTTCACTGTAAGGTCTACTACACCTGTTGTATTCAGCATTTCACTGTAAGGTCTACTACACCTGTTGTATTCAGCATTTCACTGTGAGGTCTACTACAACTGTTGTATTCAGCATTTCACTGTAAGGTCTACTACACCTGTTGTATTCAGCATTTCACTGTAAGGTCTACTACACCTGTTGTATTCAGCATTTCACTGTAAGGTCTACTACACCTGTTGTATTCAGCATTTCACTGTAAGGTCTACTACACCTGTTGTATTCAGCATTTCACTGTAAGGTCTACTACACCTGTTGTATTCAGCCTTTCACTGTGATGTCTACTACACCTGTTGTATTCAGCATTTCACTGTAAGGTCTACTACACCTGTTGTATTCAGCATTTCACTGTGTGGTCTACTACACCTGTTGTATTCAGCATTTCACTGTAAGGTCTACTACACCTGTTGTATTCAGCATTTCACTGTGAGGTCTACTACACCTGTTGTATTCAGCATTTCACTGTGAGTTCTACTACACCTGTTGTATTCAGCATTTCACTGTAAGGTCTACTACACCTGTTGTATTCAGCATTTCACTGTAAGGTCTACTACACCTGTTGTATTCAGCATTTCACTGTAAGGTCTACTACACCTGTTGTATTCAGCATTTCACTGTAAGGTCTACTACACCTGTTGTATTCAGCATTTCACTGTAAGGTCTACTACACCTGTTGTATTCAGCATTTCACTGTAAGGTCTACTACACCTGTTGTATTCAGCATTTCACTGTAAGGTCTACCTCACCTGTTGTATTCAGCATTTCACTGTGAGGTCTACTACACCTGTTGTATTCAGCATTTCACTGTAAGGTCTACTACACCTGTTGTATTCAGCATTTCACTGTGAGGTCTACTACACCTGTTGTATTCAGCATTTCACTGTAAGGTCTACTACACCTGTTGTATTCAGCATTTCACTGTGAGGTCTACTACACCTGTTGTATTCAGCATTTCACTGTAAGGTCTACTACACCTGTTGTATTCAGCATTTCATTGTAAGGTCTACTACACCTGTTGTATTCAGCATTTCACTGTAAGGTTCTACACCTGTTGTATTCAGCATTTCACTGTAAGGTCTACTACACCTGTTGTATTCAGCATTTCACTGTAAGGTCTACTACACCTGTTGTATTCAGCATTTCACTGTAAGGTCTACTACACCTGTTGTATTCAGCATTTCACTGTAAGGTCTACTACACCTGTTGTATTCAGCATTTCACTGTAAGGTTCTACACCTGTTGTATTCGGCGCATGTGACAAATACAATTTGATTTGATTTGAAAGTTCTACATCTATATTATTGATTGTTAGATATTACTGACAGTTACATCAGTACATATACATAAGATAAGAATTTTTTAGGTCAGAAAGAGGAGAGGCATTGTGCTGTGAGGTAGTGCTTTTGTTAGGAGAAAGGCAGTTCCATGTTGCCTTGAATTTGCTCTGGATTTGGGGACAGTGAAGAGACCCCTGGTGGCAGGTCTGGTGGGGTAAGTATGTCTGTCAGAGCTATATGATATGTAAATTGATTACACAGACAATATTGCATTTTTAACAAATTCATATTTTCTCACGAAAACAATAATTGATACAGTCAATCTCTACTCAACTTTGAGCCAAGAGAGACTGACATGCACACTGTTATATTATTGCCATAGTAGCCCCAAGCTAAGGCAGCTGTTAGCTCCAGGCTAAGGCAGTTGTTAGTCCCAGGCTAAGGCAGCTGTTAGCTCCAGGCTAAGGCAGTTGTTAGCCCCAGGCTAAGGCAGTTGTTAGCCCCAGGCTAAGGCAGTTGTTAGCCCCAGGCTAAGGCAGTTGTTAGCCCCAGGCTAAGGCAGCTGTTACCTCCAGGCTAAGGCAGTTGTTAGCCCCAGGCTAAGGCAGTTGTTAGCCCCATGCTAAGGCAGTTGTTAGCCCCAGGCTAAGGCAGTTGTTAGCCCCATGCTAAGGCAGTTGTTAGCCCCAGGCTAAGGCAGTTGTTTGCCCCAGGCTAAGGCAGTTGTTAGACCCAGGCTAAGGCAGTTGTTAACCTCTCCCATTGTCCTACACTACTAGTTAAAAATGCTTTCAAAGGGTTCTTTGGCTGTCCGCATAGGAGAGCCCTTTTTGGTTCCATGTAAAAAACGTTTGAGTTCCATGTAGAACCCTCTCTGGAGAAAGTTCCAAATAGAACCCCAAAGATTCATCCTATGCCCAAAAAAACGTTTAGGTTCTAGATAGCATCTTTTTTTAAGAGTGTACCAATAACTTTTAACCCCGAGATATCCCATCTATAACTGTTTTCACACTCTATCTTGCTCTCTTCTTTGTAAGGGAAAGGTGCCTAAGCACTGATCAGTGAGATTTTAAAAGGTGAGTGTTTTGAGACAGAGGGGGAAGAAAGAGAGAGCGAGTGAGAAAAAGAAAATAGTTTATCCAACAATAACAGATAAATTCTTGACATTCCGAAACTGAGTAGCAGCTTAATCTATCAAAGACTGGGAGAGAGGGGGAGAGTGAGAGAGAGAGAGAAAGAGAGAGAGAGAGAGAGAGAGAGACAGACATACAGAGAGAGATGATGAGAGAGAGAGAGAGAGAGAGAGAGAGAGAGAGAGACAGACAGACAGAGAGAGATGATGAGAGATAGAGAGAGGGGAGAGAGAGAGAGAGAGAGAGAGAGAGACAGACATACAGAGAGAGATGATGAGAGAGAGAGAGAGAGAGAGAGAGAGAGAGAGAGACAGACAGACAGAGAGAGATGGTGAGAGATAGAGAGAGAGAGAGAGAGAGAGAGAGAGAGAGAGAGACAGACAGAGAGAGATGGTGAGAGATAGAGAGAGAGAGAGAGAGAGAGAGACAGACAGACAGACAGACAGAGAGAGATAGTGAGAGATAGAGAGAGAGAGATGGTGAGAGGGCGAGAGATAGTTAGAGAGAGCGAGAGAGAGAGAGAGAGAGAGAGAGAGAGGGAAGGAGAGAGAGGGAAGGAGCGGTCTGGGGTTTTGTGCGTACAGAAAAAAAGTTGCTATCTAAAATCTAAAAAGGTACTTCTCCCCACAGGAGAACCCTTTGAAGAACCCCTTTTGGTTCCAGGTAGAACCCTTAATGGTTCCAGGTAGAACCATTTTGCTTCCAGGTAGAACCCTTTTGGTTCCAGGTAGAACACCCTCCACTCCCTTCTCCACCTCTTCATTCTCACACTCACTCAACCCCCCAAAAAACAAAATTGTTACCTCTTTGTGAAAATATGGGTGCGTGTGTTAATGGGGATTATGGGGTTGGATCATGTGTTTGGGATTTAGGGAGCTTTCGCTGAGAAGGGGTGAATATGCTCCCACGTCCCTGGATGGAGTGAGAGGAGGGGAGTGGGGGATGAAAGGAGGAGTGGAGGTGAGAGGGGGGGAAAGAAGAGATTAATTAGGGATGAATTATTTCACACACCAACACTGAAACCAGCACTACCTTTCAGTATACCCAGTAAACTACACAACACCCGTACTAGCTTCCAGTGTAAAGAGTCGAGGTTGCATGATGAAGGAGGAGGAGGAAAGGAGGAGAAGGTAAAGGAGGTGAAGGATGAGGAGGAGGTGAAGGAGGAGGTGAAAGAGGAGGAGGTGAAGGAGGAGGAGGTGAAAGAGGAGGTGAAGGAGGAGGAGGTGAAAGAGGAGGTGAAGAAGGAGAAGGTGAAGGAGGAGGAGGTGAAAGAGGTGAAAAAGGAGAAGGTGAAGGAGGAGGAGGTGAAGGAGGAGGTGAAGGAGGAGGAGGTGAAAGAGGAGGTGAAGGAGGAGAAGGTGAAAGAGGAGGTGAAGGAGGAGGAGGGGAAAGAGGAGGTGAAGGAGGAGGAGGAGGAGGGGAAAGAGGAGGTGAAGGAGGAGGAGGTGAAAGAGGAGGTGAAGGAGGAGAAGGTGAAGGAGGAGGAGGTGAAGGAGGAGAAGGTGAAAGAGGAGGTGAAGGAGGAGGAGGAGTTTAAGAAGGAGGAGGTATTTTGGTACGAATGAAAGTAGTAATAGTAGTATATTAGGAATATTTTTTTAAATACGACAGAAAATGAAGTGATGAAAAAGTAGGAATGCAACCCAAGTATGTCTGGGTAATTAAATTACAACCCAAGTATGTCTGGGTAATTAAATTACAACCCAATTATGTCTGGGTAATTAAATCACAACCCAATTATGTCTGGGTAATTAAATTACAACCCAATTATGTCTGGGTAATTAAATTACAACCCAAGTATGTCTGGGTAATTAAATTACAAACCAAGTATGTCTGGGTAATTAAATTACAAATCAAGTATGTCTGGGTAATTAAATTACAAACCAAGTATGCCTGGGTAATTAAATTACAAACCAAGTATGTCTGGGTAACTAAATTACAAACCAAGTATGTCTGGGTAATTAAATTACAAACCAATTATGTCTGGGTAATTAAATTACAAACCAATTATGTCTGGGTAATTAAATTACAAACCAATTATGTCTGGGTAATTAAATTACAAACCAATTATGTCTGGGTAATTAGATTACAAACCAAGTATGTCTGGGTAATTAAATTACAACCCAAGTATGTCTGGGTAATTAAATTACAAACCAAGTATGTCTGGGTAATTAAATTACAAATCAAGTATGTCTGGGTAATTAAATTACAAACCAAGTATGTCTGGGTAATTAAATTACAAACCAAGTATGTCTGGGTAACTAAATTACAAACCAAGTATGTCTGGGTAATTAAATTACAAACCAATTATGTCTGGGTAATTAAATTACAAACCAATTATGTCTGGGTAATTAAATTACAAACCAAGTATGTCTGGGTAACTAAATTACAAACCAAGTATGTCTGGGTAATTAAATTACAAACCAAGTATGTCTGGGTAATTAAATTACAAACCAATTATGTCTGGGTAATTAAATTACAAACCAATTATGTCTGGGTAATTAAATTACAAACCAAGTATGTCTGGGTAACTAAATTACAAACCAAGTATGTCTGGGTAATTAAATTACAAACCAATTATGTCTGGGTAATTAAATTACAAACCAATTATGTCTGGGTAATTAAATTACAAACCAAGTATGTCTGGGTAACTAAATTACAAACCAAGTATGTCTGGGTAATTAAATTACAAACCAATTATGTCTGGGTAATTAAATTACAAACCAAGTATGTCTGGGTAATTAAATTACAACCCAAGTATGTCTGGGTAATTAAATTACAAACCAAGTATGTCTGGGTAATTAAATTACAAACCAAGTATGTCTGGGTAATTAAATTACAAACCAAGTATGTCTGGGTAACTAAATTACAACCCAAGAGGGAGTCTGGGTAATTAATTGCACTCACAGAGTCATCTGTACCCAACCATAAAACCACCTGACAGCACCAACTCAACTCTTGGTTTCTGCACACACACACACACACACACACACACACACACACACACACACACACACACACGCACACTCTCACGTACGCACACACACACACATGCACGCATGCACACACACTCTCACGCACACACACGCACACACGCATGCACGCACGCACACTCTCACGTAAGCACACACACACATGCACGCACACACGCACTCACACTCACACACACACACACACACACACACACACACACACACACACACACACACACACACACACACACACACACACACACACACACACACACACACACACACACCATCTGGTCCCCACAGACCCAATTGTCAATTCTCCATGATGTCGTCTCGAAAGAGTAGATTTGAATCCATAATCCTGTTTGACGTCAGTTGACGTTCTGTACATTTTAAAGTTCATCAAAAGAGAAAATGTTGAATATGATGGCAGTGCCCAAACCGACTCTCTCTGTAGGTCATGATATTACCTCTCTCTCTCTGTAGGTCATGATATTACCTCTCTCTCTCTGTAGGTCATGATATTACCTCTCTCTCTCTGTAGGTCATGATAATACCTCTCTCTCTCTGTAGGTCATGATATTACCCCTCTCTCTCTGTAGGACATGATAATACCTCTCTCTCTCTGTAGGACATGATATTACCTCTCTCTCTCTGTAGGACATGATATTACCTCTCTCTCTGTAGGTCATGATATTACCCCTCTCTCTCTGTAGGACATGATATTACCTCTCTCTCTCTGTAGGACATGATATTACCTCTCTCTCTCTGTAGGACATGATATTACCTCTCTCTCTGTAGGTCATGATATTACCTCTCTCTCTCTGTAGGACATGATATTACCTCTCTCTCTCTGTAGGACATGATATTACCTCTCTCTCTCTGTAGGTCATGATATTACCTCTCTCTCTGTAGGACATGATATTACCTCTCTCTCTCTGTAGGACATGATATTACCTCTCTCTCTGTAGGACATGATATTACCTCTCTCTCTCTGTAGGACATGATATTACCTCTCTCTCTCTGTAGGACATGATATTACCTCTCTCTCTCTGTAGGACATGATATTACCTCTCTCTCTGTAGGACATGATATTACCCCTCTCTCTGTAGGTCATGATATTACCTCTCTCTCTCTGTAGGACATGATATTACCTCTCTCTCTCTGTAGGACATGATATTACCCCTCTCTCTGTAGGTCATGATATTACCTCTCTCTCTGTAGGACATGATATTACCTCTCTCTCTCTGTAGGTCATGATATTACCTCTCTCTCTCTGTAGGACATGATATTACCTCTCTCTCTCTGTAGGACATGATATTACCTCTCTCTCTCTCTGTAGGACATGATATTACCCCTCTCTCTGTAGGTCATGATATTACCTCTCTCTCTGTAGGACATGATATTACCTCTCTCTCTCTGTAGGACATGATATTACCTCTCTCTCTCTGTAGGACATGATATTACCTCTCTCTCTGTAGGACATGATATTACCCCTCTCTCTGTAGGACATGATATTACCTCTCTCTCTGTAGGACATGATATTACCTCTCTCTCTGTAGGACATGATATTACTCTCTCTCTGTAGGACATGATATTACCTCTCTCTGTAGGACATGATATTACCTCTCTCTGTAGGACATGATATTACCTCTCTCTCTCTGTAGGACATGATATTACCTCTCTCTCTCTGTAGGACATGATATTACCTCTCTCTGTAGGTCATGATATTACCTCTCTCTCTCTGTAGGACATGATATTACCTCTCTCTCTCTGTAGGACATGATATTACCTCTCTCTCTCTGTAGGACATGATATTACCTCTCTCTCTCTGTAGGACATGATATTACCTCTCTCTCTCTGTAGGACATGATATTACCTCTCTCTCTCTGTAGGACATGATATTACCTCTCTCTCTCTGTAGGACATGATATTACCTCTCTCTCTGTAGGACATGATATTACCCCTCTCTCTGTAGGTCATGATATTACCTCTCTCTCTGTAGGACATGATATTACCTCTCTCTCTCTGTAGGACATGATATTACCTCTCTCTCTCTGTAGGACATGATATTACCTCTCTCTCTCTGTAGGTCATGATATTACCTCTCTCTCTCTGTAGGACATGATATTACCTCTCTCTCTGTAGGTCATGATATTACCTCTCTCTCTCTCTGTAGGTCATGATATTACCTCTCAATTCAATTCAATTCAAGCCAAATACAAAGTGAATATATAAAGTGAAAAACAACAAAAATTAACAGTAAACATTACACATACAGAAGTTTCAAAACAGTAAAGACATTACAAATGTCATATTATATATATATTTACAGTGTTTTAACAATGTACAAATGGTTAAAGGACACAAGATAAAATAAATAAGCATAAATATGGGTTGTATTTACAATGGTGTTTGTTCTTCACTGGTTGCCCTTTTCTCGTGGCAACAGGTCACAAATCTTGCTGCTGTGATGGCACACTGTGGAATTTCACCCAATAGATATGGGAGTTTTTCAAAATTGGATTTGTTTTCGAATTCTTTGTGGATCTGTGTAATCTGAGGGAAATATGTCTCTCTAATATGGTCATACATTGGGCAGGAGGTTAGGAAGTGCAGCTCAGTTTCCACCTCATTTTGTGGGCAGTGAGCACATAGCCTGTCTTCTCTTGAGAGCCATGTCTGCCTACGGCGGCCTTTCTCAATAGCAAGGCTATGCTCACTGAGTCTGTACAGAGTCAAAGCTTTCCTTAATTTTGGGTCAGTCACAGTGGTCAGGTATTCTGCCGCTGTGTACTCTCTGTGTAGGGCCAAATAGCATTCTAGTTTGCTCTGTTTTTTTGTTAATTCTTTCCAATGTGTTAAGTAGTGATCTTTTTGTTTTCTCAGGATTTGGTTGGGTCTAATTGTGCTGCTGTCCTGGGGCTCTGTAGTGTGTGTTTGTGTTTGTGAACAGAGCCCCAGGACCAGCTTGCTTAGGGGACTCTTCTCCAGGTTCATCTCTCTGTAGGTGATGGCTTTGTTATGGAAGGTTTGTGAATCGCTTCCTTTTAGGTGGTTGTAGAATTTAACAGCTCTTTTCTGGATTTTGATAAATAGTGGGTATCGGCCTAATTCTGCTCTGCATGCATTATTTGGTGTTCTACGTTGTACACGGAGGATATTTTTGCAGAATTCTGCGTGCAGAGTCTCAATTTGGTGTTTGTCCCATTTTGTGAAGTCTTGGTTGGTGAGCGGACCCCAGACCTCACAACCATAAAGGGCAATGGGCTCTATGACTGATTCAAGTATTTTTAGCCAAATCCTAATTGGTATGTTGAAATTTATGTTTCTTTTGATGGCATAGAATGCCCTTCTTGCCTTGTCTCTCAGATCGTTCACAGCTTTGTGGAAGTTACCTGTGGTGCTGATGTTTAGGTCAAGGTATGTATAGTTTTTGTGTGCTCTAGGGCAACAGTGTCTAGATGGAATTTGTATTTGTGGTCCTGGTGACTGGACCTTTTTGGAACACCATTATTTTGGTCTTACTGAGATTTACTGTCAGGGCCCAGGTCTGACAGAATCTGTGCATAAGATCTAGGTGCTGCTGTAGGCCCTCCTTGGTTGGTGACAGAAGCACCAGATCATCAGCAAACAGCAGACATTTGACTTCGGATTCTAGCAGGGGAGGCCGGGTGCTGCAGACTTTTCTAGTGCCCTCGCCAATTCGTTGATATATATGTTGAAGAGGGTGGGGCTTAAGCTGCATCCCTGTCTAACCCCACGACCCTGTGTGAAGAAATGTGTGTGTTTTTTGCCAATTTTAACCGCACACTTGTTGTTTGTGTACATGGATTTTATAATGTCGTATGTTTTACCCCCAACACCACTTTCCATCAGTTTGTATAGCAGACCCTCATGCCAGATTGAGTCGAAGGCTTTTTTGAAATCAACAAAGCATGAGAAGACTTTGCCTTTGTTTTGGTTTGTTTGGTTGTCAATTAGGGTGTGCAGGGTGAATACATGGTCTGTTGTACGGTAATTTGGCTCTCTCTCTCTGTAGGTCATGATATTACCAGCTCCTTGGAGCCAGCGAACATTGACACCAGTATCCTGGAGGACTACATCGGTAAGGAGGACGACAGCACTGACATGTGAGTGACTCAGAGCGATAGCCAGATCAAATGACAGTAACGTGCTTCAGGTCGTCCCCTCCACGTGTCAGTCCGCTTTTCTCTTTCTTCAGTTTATTTTCTTATGAATATGACCCTGTTCCCAGATCAGTTGTTCTGTATTTTGTACCTTAACCATAGGAGTTGTCAACAGCCCAAACAGCTTATAAATACGACCCAACAACAACTTTTTCTAACCAGGGTCATCTTCTTTTGGCACCAAACAGATAAAAGAACTACCTGGACTTCAACAATTTGTTCTTAATTAACTGACTAACCTAGTTAAATAAAGGTTCAATTAATTTAAATAAACAACAACAAAAACATAACATAACATTTCCAACAGAACTGATAATAACGAAACACAACTGTATCTTTTGTCTCTGTGTTTTTCCAGCTGTTTCTCTGAGGTCCACAGCGGTGCCCCAGGGGCTAACTCCTACTCGTTAACCCAGGCCGGAGTCTCCTCCGCTGGGAGTCTATTGTGTGGCGTGAGCTCCCCTATCTCCCTACGTCAAGGAAACCCCCAGCCCCACCAGACACCCTATCCCCCACCCCCTCCTCTGGGCCTGCTGAGACACAACAACTACCCTTGCCTGGGGCAACAGCACCACCAGCAGAACCAGAACCAGCAGCACCACATCAAGCCTGAACACAGAGGAAACTACGCACCTGGGTGAGTTGACTGGGTCAGAGAGGAGATGTGTAAGGGACTGGGAGGAGATGTGTAAGGGACTGGGTCAGGGAGGAGATTTGTAAGGGACTGGGTCAGGGAGGAGATGTGTAAGGGACTGGGTCAGAGAGGAGATGTGTAAGGGACTGGGTCAGGGAGGAGATGTGTAAAGGATTGGGTCAGGGAGGAGATGTGTAAAGGACTGAGTCAGGGAGGAGATGTGTAAGGGACTGGGAGGAGATGTGTAAGGGACTGGGAGGAGATGTGTAAGGGACTGGGTCAGGGAGGAGATGTGTAAAGGATTGGGTCAGGGAGGAGATGTGTAAGGGACTGGGTCAGGGAGGAGATGTGTAAGGGACTGGGTCAGGGAGGAGATGTGTAAGGGACTGGGTCAGGGAGGAGATGTGTAAGGGACTGCGTCAGGGAGGAGATGTGTAAGGGACTGGGTCAGGGAGGAGATGTGTAAGGGACTGGGTCAGGGAGGAGATGTGTAAGGGACTGGGTCAAGGAGGAGATGTGTAAGGGACTGGGTCAGGGAGGAGATGTGTAAGGGACTGGGTCAGGGAGGAGATGTGTAAGGGACTGGGTCAGGGAGGAGATGTGTAAGGGACTGGGTCAAGGAGGAGATGTGTAAGGGACTGGGTCAGGGAGGAGATGTGTAAGGGACTGGGTCAGGGAGGAGATGTGTAAGGGACTGGGTCAGGGAGGAGATGTGTAAGGGACTGGGTCAAGGAGGAGATGTGTAAGGGACTGGGTCAGGGAGGAGATGTGTAAGGGACTGGGTCAGGGAGGAGATGTGTAAGGGACTGGGTCAGGGAGGAGATGTGTAAGGGACTGGGTCAGGGAGGAGATGTGTAAGGGACTGGGTCAAGGAGGAGATGTGTAAGGGACTGGGTCAGGGAGGAGATGTGTAAGGGACTGGGTCAGGGAGGAGATGTGTAAGGGTCAGGGATGAGATGTGTAAAGGACTGGGTCAGGGAGGAGAGTTTTCATTTACGTCTTGTTGAGTTGTCAACTGACGTGAAGTCAACGTGAAATCAACAACAACAACTAAATGTCATTGGATTTAGGTTTAATAAAGTTGGGTGTAAATAAATACAAAAAATGATCTTACGTATGATAACTTTTTAAAAGTTCAGAGTTCAGAGTTCAGTTCCGTTTTGTAATCAGTGCTTGATTAAATCCACTAAACCAGCGAAGACCGGAGGGAGGGTGATATCAGAAACGAGTCATATTACAGAAACCACACGGACAGGATAGACTCAATGGGAAATAACTTGTAATCAGTCGCAAACTAACTGGAGAACATATCACTGTTTTCTCCTTATGAAAAAAAACAGAACTATCATTTTCGAAGAAAAAACATGTCAAATCTTAGAGACGTTCATCCTCAAACAGCTTAGTTTAGTTTAGTTTTCCTTAGTTTAAACAATAACGACGAGATTTCCCCGGTCGCTGTTTCTGTCAAAAACAAAAGTAAGCTGATGGGGGGGGAAATGAGAAATGTTAACCTCTCAAATTCATAGACAGAATTATAGATACAAAGCTTGACCATCCGTGATATAAATATTATAGTTTTAAACCATGAGCTGTATAGTGTTTATTTACATTGACTTTGTTTACAAACATTGGAGTTTAAACCATTTTATATTTTGGGTTCTGATGGGGGTACGACAGTTGAACTAAACTCATGAGGCATTTATAAGTTATATTCTTCAACAATCAATTTACATATCAACAATCAAGGTACATATCATTAATTTATAAGTATGAACAAACGGATGTAGCCACCTCAGATTGCCCCTTTAAAGGGAAATTCCACTCAAAAGCTATCTTGTGAATGTTTATTTCATTACTGTTTGGAACAGTCCCAACATGGGGTTTTTTGCATGTCAGAAATCAAGTCTTCAAGATCTAGAACTTTCTAAAAACAGAACGTGTCACAGTAGGATGCGCTTCGTACAGCACTGTGACCCTTTCTGTATTTTAGAAAGTTCTAGATCTTGAAAAGTTATAGTAGATTAAGTGTTTCCTCAATAAAGCAAGCTATCAACAAAGTGTGTGCTTTATCCCAACCTTGTGAATATTTCTGGATGTTCCAGGAGCCTCCCAGAGTCCCCCCCAGACTCCAGTTCTGAGCCGTACTCCCCTCAGCAGGTCAATGGTAAGTCCCCTGACTCGCCCCTGCCTCTCCTCTCTCTCTCTCGCCCCTGCCTTTCTCCTGCCTCGAACACAAAATAGTCAACAGAAAAAAAGACTGCCAAAAAGAGTCAATTAATAGAGAGAGAGAGAGAGAGAGAGAGAGAGAGAGAGAGAGAGAGAGAACTAGAGCGAAAACAAGAGATACAGAAATGTTTGGTGACTCTAGACTCAGTCAGAAAGGGAGTTAGTTAGTCAGGAAGTGTTTGGTGACTCTAGACTCAGTCAGAAAGGGAGTTAGTTAGTCAGGAAGTGTTTGGTGACTCAGTCAGACAGGGAGTTAGTTAGTCAGGAAGTGTTTGGTGACTCAGTCAGACAGGGAGTTAGTTAGTCAGGAAGTGTTTGGTGACTCAGTCAGACAGGGAGTTAGTTAGTCAGGAAGTGTTTGGTGACTCTAGACTCAGTCAGACAGGTAGTTAGTTAGTCAGGAAGTGTTTGGTGACTCTAGACTCAGTCAGACAGGTAGTTAGTTAGTCAGGAAGTGTTTGGTGACTCAGTCAGACAGGGAGTTAGTTAGTCAGGAAGTGTTTGGTGACTCAGTCAGACAGGGAGTTAGTTAGTCAGGAAGTGTTTGGTGACTCAGTCAGACAGGGAGTTAGTTAGTCAGGAAGTGTTTGGTGACTCAGTCAGACAGGGAGTTAGTTAGTCAGGAAGTGTTTGGTGACTCAGTCAGACAGGGAGTTAGTTAGTCAGGAAGTGTTTGGTGACTCTAGACTCAGTCAGACAGGTAGTTAGTTAGTCAGGAAGTGTTTGGTGACTCAGTCAGACAGGGAGTTAGTTAGTCAGGAAGTGTTTGGTGACTCAGTCAGACAGGGAGTTAGTTAGTCAGGAAGTGTTTGGTGACTCTAGACTCAGTCAGACAGGGAGTTAGTTAGTCAGGAAGTGTTTGGTGACTCTAGACTCATCGGAGGACTACGATGTGTCAGATCCCTGGTAAAACAGGGAGTTAGTTAGTCAGGAAGTGTTTGGTGACTCTAGACTCATCGGAGGACTACGATGTGTCAGATCCCTGGTAAAACAGGGAGTTAGTTAGTCAGGAAGTGTTTGGTGACTCAGTCAGACAGGGAGTTAGTTAGTCAGGAAGTGTTTGGTGTCTCTAGACTCAGTCAGACAGGGAGTTAGTTAGTCAGGAAGTGTTTGGTGACTCAGTCAGACAGGGAGTTAGTTAGTCAGGAAGTGTTTGGTGACTCTAGACTCAGTCAGACAGGTAGTTAGTTAGTCAGGAAGTGTTTGGTGACTCAGTCAGACAGGGAGTTAGTTAGTCAGGAAGTGTTTGGTGTCTCTAGACTCATCGGAGGACTACGATGTGTCAGATCCCTGGTAAAACAGGGAGTTAGTTAGTCAGGAAGTGTTTGGTGACTCTAGACTCATCGGAGGACTACGATGTGTCAGATCCCTGGTAAAACAGGGAGTTAGTTAGTCAGGAAGTGTTTGGTGACTCTAGACTCATCGGAGGACTACGATGTGTCAGATCCCTGGTAAAACAGGGAGTTAGTTAGTCAGGAAGTGTTTGGTGACTCTAGACTCAGTCAGACAGGGAGTTAGTTAGTCAGGAAGTGTTTGGTGACTCTAGACTCATCGGAGGACTACGATGTGTCAGATCCCTGGTAAAACAGGGAGTTAGTTAGTCAGGAAGTGTTTGGTGACTCTAGACTCAGTCAGACAGGGAGTTAGTTAGTCAGGAAGTGTTTGGTGACTCTAGACTCATCGGAGGACTACGATGTGTCAGATCCCTGGTAAAACAGGGAGTTAGTTAGTCAGGAAGTGTTTGGTGAGTCTAGACTCATCAGAGGACTACGATGTGTCAGATCCCTGGTAAAACAGGGAGTTAGTTAGTCAGGAAGTGTTTGGTGACTCTAGACTCATCAGAGGACTACGATGTGTCAGATCCCTGGTAAAACAGGGAGTTAATTAGTCAGGAAGTGTTTGGTGACTCAGTCAGACAGGGAGTTAGTTAGACAGGAAGTGTTTGGTGACTCTAGACTCATCGGAGGACTACGATGTGTCAGATCCCTGGTAAAACAGGGAGTTAGTTAGTCAGGAAGTGTTTGGTGACTCTAGACTCATCGGAGGACTACGATGTGTCAGATCCCTGGTAAAACAGGGAGTTAGTTAGTCAGGAAGTGTTTGGTGACTCTAGACTCATCGGAGGACTACGATGTGTCAGATCCCTGGTAAAACAGGGAGTTAGTTAGTCAGGAAGTGTTTGGTGACTCTAGACTCATCGGAGGACTACGATGTGTCAGATCCCTGGTAAAACAGGGAGTTAGTTAGTCAGGAAGTGTTTGGTGACTCAGTCAGACAGGGAGTTAGTTAGTCAGGAAGTGTTTGGTGACTCTAGACTCATCGGAGGACTACGATGTGTCAGATCCCTGGTACAACAGGGAGTTAGTTAGTCAGGAAGTGTTTGGTGACTCTAGACTCATCGGAGGACTACGATGTGTCAGATCCCTGGTAAAACAGGGAGTTAGTTAGTCAGGAAGTGTTTGGTGACTCAGTCAGACAGGGAGTTAGTTAGTCAGGAAGTGTTTGGTGACTCTAGACTCATCGGAGGACTACGATGTGTCAGATCCCTGGTACAACAGGGAGTGGAGCCGGAGAAATAGACTGATGAATCAGTGTCTCTACACAGGTAGGTGTGTAGTATATACTTACAGACGGAAATGCTGTCCCAAATGGCGCCCTATTCCCTATATAGTGCACTACTTTTGAACAGGGCCACTGGAGACCATAGGGCTCTGTTTGAAATTAGTGCACTATGTAGGGAATAGGGCGCCATTTGGGACAGTGCATAGTTGTGCAGCATAGTTGTGCGGTATGTCTCTCCACAGGTTAAATAGGTGTGTTGTAGACTCATACGGTCCGTCCGTCCGTCTCTCTCTGCCGTGCTTCTGTTCAGATCAATAGATGTTACTGATCTCTTCTGGTCATTTGAATGGAAGAACAAGAGTTAGACAAAATTGAGTTAATAAGTTGGTGTAAATCAATACATTCTTTTCAGAGAAAATCTCCTGTGTCATTTATTGTTTTAAACTTTATCCAATTTATCTGGAGACGAAATTTTATCATATAACTTAAATACATTAAATGTTTTTGGGTTTTTTTCGCTCTGTGGAAAATCGTGTTTGATATGGAATCTAGATTCTAAAATCTGCTTTCTTAAATACCTGATGGAACTGTGAAATGTTGTCATAATAACATTTCTCACTGAAATTCTAGGTATATTTCTGAATTCCAATACACGTTGTAGTAGGCTATACAAACTCACAATGTAGCCTGCATACGTCAACACAATGTACTCACGTCCACCTGTGTTGGTCTTTCCCATCAGTGAGAAAGTGCGGGAAGGTCTTATCTGATTGGCTGAGCTCCAGGAAGGAACAATGGAAAGTACCATTAGCCTAAGGTGGAGGGAACCTGGACTGATAACACACTAGATGAGGAATTAAATATAATATGACAATATTGGATATAGATCTTAGTGATGGGACGGTTGACTAGATGGGAAGGTTGAACAGATTTCAAGGTTGACCAGGTGGGAATGTTGACCAGATTTGAAGGTTGACCATATTTGAAGGTTGACCAGATGGGAAGGTTGACCAGATGGGAAGGTTGACCAGATGGGAATGTTGACCAGATTTGAAGGTTGACCATATTTGAAGGTTGACCAGATGGGAAGGTTGACCAGATCTGAAGGTTGACCAGATGGGAAGGTTGACCAGATTTGAAGGTTGACCAGATTTGAAGGTTGACCAGATCTGAAGGTTGACCAGATATTTGAAGGTTGACCAGATGAAGGTTGACCTGAAGGTTGACCAGATCTGAAGATCTGAAGGTTGACCAGGTTGACCAGATTTGAAGGTTGACCAGATTTGAAGGTTGACCAGATCTGAAGGTTGACCAGGTGGGAAGGTTGACCAGATTTGAAGGTTGACCAGATTTGAAGGTTGACCAGATCTGAAGGTTGACCAGATGGGAACGTTGACCAGATTTGAAGGTTGACCAGATTTGAAGGTTGACCAGATTTGAAGGTTGACCAGATGGGAAGGTTGACCAGATTTGAAGGTTGACCAGATGGGAAAGTTGACCAGATTTTAAAGGTTGACCAGATTTGAAGGTTGACCAGATCTGAAGGTTGACCAGATGGGAAGGTTGACCAGATGGGAAGGTTGACCAGATTTGAAGGTTGACCAGATGTGAAGGTTGACCAGATGGGAAGGTTGACCAGATTGGAAGGTTGACCAGATTTGAAGGTTGACCAGATGGGAAGGTTGACCAGATGGGAAGGTTGACCAGATTGGAAGGTTGACCAGATTTGAAGGTTGACCAGATGGGAAGGTTGACCAGATGGGAAGGTTGACCAGATTTGAAGGTTGACCAGATGGGAAGGTTGACCAGATTTTGACCAAAGGTTGACCAGATTTGAAGGTTGACCAGATTTGAAGGTTGACCAGATGGGAAGGTTGACCAGATTTGAAGGTTGACCAGATGGACCAGAAAGTTGACCAGATTTGGGAAGGTTGACCAGATTTGAGATGACCAGATTGAAGGTTGACCAGATGAAGGTTTGGGAAGGTTGACCAGATTTGGGAAGGTTGACCAGATGGGAAGGTTGACCAGATTTGAAGGGGAAGGTTGACCAGATTTGAAGGTTGACCAGAGATTGACCAGATTTGAAGGTTGACCAGATGTTGGAAGGTTGACCAGATTTGAAGGTTGACCAGATGAAGGTTGACCAGGTTGACCAGATTTGAAGTTGACCAGATTTGAAGGTTGACCAGATGGGATGGGGTTGACCAGATGGGAAGGTTGACCAGATTTGAAGGTTGACCAGATGGGAAGGTTGAATGAAGGTTGACCAGATGGGATTGACCAGATTTTAAAATTTGGTTGACCAGATTTGAAGGTTGACCAGATGGGAAGGTTGCCAGATTTGACGGTTGACCAGATTTGAAGGTTGACCAGATGGGAAGGTTGACCAGATTTGAAGGTTGACCAGATTTGAAGGTTGACCAGATGGAAAGGTTGACCAGATGGAAAGGTTGACCAGATGGGGGGGTTGACCAGATGGAATGGTTGACCAGATTTGAAGGTTGACCAGATGGAAAGGTTGACCAGATGGAAAGGTTGACCAGATGGGGGGGTTGACCAGATGGAATGGTTGACCAGATGGGAAGTTTGACCAGATGGGAAGCTTCACACAGCAAATATAACACACTCTGTGTCATCAGAGGTCAAAGTTTTCTGGCAAAAAGATTGTTTTGCAACCTGGGCCTTTAATAATCAGGACATGTTATATTCCAAGCTATTATAGCTATTGTCAGAACATACCTTGAAACATTTAAAACTGGAATAACAATGGAACAGATTAAACGCCTTAACATGTTCCTTCCTGTCTTCCTGTCTTCCTGTCTTCCTCCCTGTCTTCCTGTCTTCTGTCTTCCTCCCTGTCTTCCTGTCTTCCTGCCTGTCTTCCTGTCTTCCTTCCTGTCTTCCTGTCTTCCTTCCTGTCTTCCTCCCTGTCTTCCTGTCTTCCTGTCTTCCTTCCTGTCTTCCTGTCTTCTGTCTTCCTCCCTGTCTTCCTGTCTTCCTTCCTGTCTTCCTCCCTGTCTTCCTGTCTTCCTGTCTTCCTTCCTGTCTTCCTGTCTTCTGTCTTCCTTCCTGTCTTCCTCCCTGTCTTCCTGTCTTCCTGTCTTCCTTCCTGTCTTCCTCTCTTCCTCCCTGTCTTCCTGTCTTCCTGTCTTCCTCCCTGTCTTCTTGTCTTCCTCCCTATCTTCCTGTCTTCCTCCCTGTCTTCTTGTCTTCCTCCCTATCTTCCTGTCTTCCTTCCTGTCTTCCTGTCTTCCTGTCTTCCTTCCTGTCTTCCTGCCTGTATTCCTGTCTTCCTTCCTGTCTTTCTGTCTTCCTCCCTGTCTTCCTGTCTTCCTGTCTTCCTGCCTGTATCCCTGTCTTCCTTCCTGTCTTCCTGTCTTCCTCCCTGTCTTTCTGTGTTTCTGTCTTCCTCCCTGTCTTCCTCCCTGTCTTCCTGTCTTCCTTCCTGTCTTCCTGTCTTCCTGCCTGTATTCCTGTCTTCATCCCTGCCTTCCTGTCTTCCTCCCTGTCTTTCTGTGTTTCTGTCTTCATCCCTGTCTTCCTGTCTTCCTGCCTGTATTCTTCCTGCCTGTGAAGACTCCTGTCTTCATCCCTGTCTTCATCCCTGTCTTCCTCCCTGTCTTCCAGTCTTCCTTCCGGTCTTCCTTCCTCCCTGTCTTTCTGTCTTCACCCTGTCTTCCTCCCTGTCTTCATCCCTGTCTTCATCCCTGTCTTCATCCCTGTCTTCATCCCTGTCTTCCTCCCTGTCTTCCTCCCTGTCTTCCTCCCTGTCTTCCAGTCTTCCTCCCTGTCTTCCTGTCTTCCTCCCTGTCTTCCTCCCTGTCTTCCTCCCTGTCTTCCTGTCTTCATCCCTGTCTTCCTGTCTTCATCCCTGTCTTCCTTCCTGTCTTCATCCCTGTCTTCTTGTCTTCCTTCCTGTCTTCCTTCCTTCCTGTTTTCCTCCCTGTCTTCCTCCCTGTCTTCCTGTCTTCATCCCTGTCTTCATCGCTGTCTTCGTCCCTGTCTTCATCCCTGTCTTCCAGTCTTC
Source organism: Oncorhynchus tshawytscha (assembly GCF_018296145.1). Classification (NCBI taxonomy): domain Eukaryota; kingdom Metazoa; phylum Chordata; class Actinopteri; order Salmoniformes; family Salmonidae; genus Oncorhynchus; species Oncorhynchus tshawytscha. The sequence continues at coordinate 4,357,968 of NC_056429.1, read as the reverse complement.
TTTCCTGTCTTCCTTCCTCCCTGTCTTCATCCCTGTCTTCATCCCTGTCTTCATCCCTGTCTTCATCCCTGTCTTCCTGTCTTCTTCCCTGTCTTCCTTCCTGTCTTCCTCCCTGTCTTCATCCCTGTCTTCCTCCCTGTCTTCCTCCCAGTCTTCATCCCTGTCTTCCTCCCTGTCTTCCTCCCTGTCTTCCTCCCTGTCTTCCTGTCTTCATTCCTGTCTTCCTTCCTGTCTTCATCCCTGTCTTCCTCCCTATCTTCATCCCTGTCTTCCTCCCTGTCTTCATCCCTGTCATCCTCGCTGTCTTCCTCCCTGTCTTCCTGTCTTCATCCCTGTCTTCCTCCCTGTCTTCCTTCCTGTCTTCATCCCTGTCTTCCTCCCTGTCTTCCTCCCTGTCTTCATCCCTGTCTTCCTCCCTGTCTTCCTCCCTGTCTTCATCCCTGTCTTCCTCCCTGTCTTCCTCCCTGTCTTCCTCCCTGTCTTCCAGTCTTCATCCCTGTCTTCCTCCCTGTCTTCCTCCCTGTCTTCCTGTCTTCATCCCTGTCTTCCTGTCTTCATCCCTGTCTTCCTGTCTTCCTCCCCGCCTTCATCCCTGTCTTCCTTCCTGCTTTCATCCCTGTCTTCCTTCCTATCTTCATCCCTGTCTTCCTTCCTTCCTGTCTTCCTCCCTGTCTTCCTCCCTGTCTCCCTGTCTTCATCCCTGTCTTCATCCCTGTCTTCATCCCTGTCTTCCTCCCTGTCTTCATCCCTGTCTTCCTCCCTGTCTTCATCCCTGTCTTCATCCCTGTCTTCATCCCTGTCTTCCTGTCTTCATCCCTGTCTTCCTCCCTGTCTTCCTCCCTGTCTTCATCCCTGTCTTCCTCCCTGTCTTCCTCCCTGTCTTCCAGTCTTCCTCCCTGTCTTCCTCCCTGTCTTCCTCCCTGTCTTCCTGTCTTCATCCCTGTCTTCATCCCTGTCTTCCTCCCTGTCTTCATCCCTGTCTTCCTCCCTGTCTTCCTCCCTGTCTCCCTGTCTTCATCCCTGTCTTCATCCCTGTCTTCATCCCTGTCTTCCTCCCTGTCTTCATCCCTGTCTTCCTCCCTGTCTTCATCCCTGTCTTCATCCCTGTCTTCATCCCTGTCTTCATCCCTGTCTTCCTGTCTTCATCCCTGTCTTCCTCCCTGTCTTCCTCCCTGTCTTCATCCCTGTCTTCCTCCCTGTCTTCCTCCCTGTCTTCCAGTCTTCATCCCTGTCTTCCTCCCTGTCTTCCAGTCTTCCTCCCTGTCTTTCTGTCTTCACCCTGTCTTCCTCCCTGTCTTCATCCCTGTCTTCATCCCTGTCTTCATCCCTGTCTTCATCCCTGTCTTCCTCCCTGTCTTCCTCCCTGTCTTCCTCCCTGTCTTCCAGTCTTCCTCCCTGTCTTCCAGTCTTCCTCCCTGTCTTCCTCCCTGTCTTCCTCCCTGTCTTCCTGTCTTCATCCCTGTCTTCCTGTCTTCATCCCTGTCTTCCTTCCTGTCTTCATCCCTGTCTTCTTGTCTTCCTTCCTGTCTTCCTTCCTTCCTGTTTTCCTCCCTGTCTTCCTCCCTGTCTTCCTGTCTTCATCCCTGTCTTCATCGCTGTCTTCGTCCCTGTCTTCATCCCTGTCTTCCAGTCTTCTTTCCTGTCTTCCTTCCTCCCTGTCTTCATCCCTGTCTTCATCCCTGTCTTCATCCCTGTCTTCATCCCTGTCTTCCTGTCTTCTTCCCTGTCTTCCTTCCTGTCTTCCTCCCTGTCTTCATCCCTGTCTTCCTCCCTGTCTTCCTCCCAGTCTTCATCCCTGTCTTCCTCCCTGTCTTCCTCCCTGTCTTCCTGTCTTCATTCCTGTCTTCCTTCCTGTCTTCATCCCTGTCTTCCTCCCTATCTTCATCCCTGTCTTCCTCCCTGTCTTCATCCCTGTCATCCTCGCTGTCTTCCTCCCTGTCTTCCTGTCTTCATCCCTGTCTTCCTCCCTGTCTTCCTTCCTGTCTTCATCCCTGTCTTCCTCCCTGTCTTCCTCCCTGTCTTCATCCCTGTCTTCCTCCCTGTCTTCCTCCCTGTCTTCATCCCTGTCTTCCTCCCTGTCTTCCTCCCTGTCTTCCTCCCTGTCTTCCAGTCTTCATCCCTGTCTTCCTCCCTGTCTTCCTGTCTTCATCCCTGTCTTCCTGTCTTCATCCCTGTCTTCCTGTCTTCACCCCTGTCTTCCTGTCTTCACCCCTGTCTTCCTGTCTTCATCCCTGTCTTCCTGTCTTCATCCCTGTCTTCCTGTCTTCCTCCCTGTCTTCCTGTCTTCCTTCCTGCCTTCATCCCTGTCTTCCTTCCTGTCTTCATCCCTGTCTTCCTGTCTTCCTTCCTGTCTTCCTTCCTGTCTTCATTCCTTCCTGTCTTCCTCCCTGTCTTCCTCCCTGTCTTCCTGTCTGTCTCCCTGTCTGTCTTCCTGT
>NC_056429.1:4315533-4348033 GCF_018296145.1 Oncorhynchus tshawytscha | reverse complement strand
TAGAGGACATAGAGGATAGTATTGTTTCTGTTATAGAGGATAGTGTTGTTTCTGCTATAGAGGACATAGAGGATAGTATTGTTTCTGCTATAGAGGATAGTGTTGTTTCTGTTATAGAGGATAGTGTTGTTTCTGTTATAGAGGATAGTGTTGTTTCTGTTATAGAGGATATAGAGGATAGTGTTGTTTCTGTTATAGGGGATAGTGTTGTTTCTGTTATAGAGGACATAGAGGATAGTGTTGTTTCTGTTATAGAGGATAGTGTTGTTTCTGTTATAGAGAACATAGAGGATAGTGTTGTTTCTGTTATAGGGGATAGTGATGTTTCTGTTATAGAGGACATAGAGGATAGTGTTGTTTCTGTTATAGAGGATATAGAGGATAGTGTTGTTTCTGTTATAGGGGATAGTGTTGTTTCTGTTATAGAGGACATAGAGGATAGTGTTGTTTCTGTTATAGAGGATAGTGTTGTTTTTGTTATAGAGGACATAGAGGATAGTGTTGTTTCTGTTATAGGGGATAGTGTTGTTTCTGTTATAGAGGACATAGAGGATAGTGTTGTTTCTGTTATAGAGGATAGTGTTGTTTCTGTTATAGAGGATATAGAGGATAGTGTTGTTTCTGTTATAGAGGATATAGAGGATAGTGTTGTTTCTGTTATAGAGGACATAGAGGATAGTGTTGTTTCTGTTATAGGGGATAGTGTTGTATCTGTTATAGAGGACATAGAGGATAGTGTTGTTTCTGTTATAGAGGATAGTGTTGTTTCTGTTATAGAGGACATAGAGGATAGTGTTGTTTCTGTTATAGAGGATAGTGTTGTTTCTGTTATAGAGGACATAGAGGATAGTGTTGTTTCTGCTATAGAGGATAGTGTTGTTTCTGTTATAGAGGACAGTGATGTTTCTGTTATAGAGGATAGTGTTGTTTCTGTTATAGAGGATAGTGTTGTTTATGTTATAGAGGACATAGAGGATAGTGTTGTTTCTGTTATAGGGGACATAGAGGATAGTGTTGTTTCTGTTATAGAGGATAGTGATGTTTCTGTTATAGAGGATAGTGTTGTTTCTGTTATAGAGGATAGTGTTGTTTCTGTTATAGAGGACATAGAGGATAGTGTTGTTTCTGTTATAGGGGACATAGAGGATAGTGTTGTGTCTGTTATAGGGGATAGTGATGTTTCTGTTATAGAGGATATAGAGGGTAGTGTTGTTTCTGCTATAGAGGATAGTGTTGTTTCTGTTATAGAGGACATAGAGGATAGTGTTGTTTCTGTTATAGGGGATAGTGATGTTTCTGTTATAGAGGACATAGAGGATAGTATTGTTTCTGTTATAGAGATTATAGAGGATATTATTGTTTCTGATATAGAGGATAGTGTTGTTTCTGTTATAGAGGATAGTGATGTTTCTGTTATAGAGGATAGTGTTGTTTCTGTTATAGAGGATATAGAGGGTAGTATTGTTTCTGTTATAGAGGATAGTGTTGTTTCTGTTATAGAGGATAGTGTTGTTTCTGTTATAGAGGATAGTGTTGTTTCTGCTATAGAGGATAGTGTTGTTTCTGTTATAGGGGATAGTGATGTTTCTGTTATAGAGGACATAGAGGATAGTATTGTTTCTGTTATAGAGATTATAGAGGATATTATTGTTTCTGATATAGAGGATAGTGTTGTTTCTGTTATAGAGGATAGTGATGTTTCTGTTATAGAGGATAGTGTTGTTTCTGTTATAGAGGATATAGAGGGTAGTATTGTTTCTGTTATAGAGGATAGTGTTGTTTCTGTTATAGAGGATAGTGTTGTTTCTGTTATAGAGGATAGTGTTGTTTCTGCTATAGAGGATAGTGATGTTTCTGTTATAGAGGATAGTGTTGTTTCTGTTATAGAGGATAGTGTTGTTTCTGTTATAGAGGATAGTGTTGTTTCTGCTATAGAGGATAATGATGTTTCTGTTATAGAGGATAGTGTTGTTTCTGTTATAGAGGATAGTGTTGTTTCTGCTGTAGAGGATAGTGATGTTTCTGTTATAGAGGATAGTGTTGTTTCTGTTATAGAGGATAGTGTTGTTTCTGCTATAGAGGATAGTGATGTTTCTGTTATAGAGGATAGTGTTGTTTCTGTTATAGAGGATAGTGTTGTTTCTGCCATAGAGGACATAGAGGATAGTATTGTTTCTGTTATAGAGGATAGTGTTGTTTCTGCTATAGAGGACATAGAGGATAGTATTGTTTCTGTTATAGAGGATAGTGTTGTTTCTGCTATAGAGGACATAGAGGATAGTATTGTTTCTGCTATAGAGGATAGTGTTGTTTCTGTTATAGAGGATAGTGTTGTTTCTGTTATAGAGGATAGTGTTGTTTCTGTTATAGAGGACATAGAGGATAGTGTTGTTTCTGTTATAGGGGATAGTGTTGTTTCTGTTATAGAGGACATAGAGGATAGTGTTGTTTCTGTTATAGAGGATAGTGTTGTTTCTGTTATAGAGAACATAGAGGATAGTGTTGTTTCTGTTATAGGGGATAGTGATGTTTCTGTTATAGAGGACATAGAGGATAGTGTTGTTTCTGTTATAGAGGATATAGAGGATAGTGTTGTTTCTGTTATAGGGGATAGTGTTGTTTCTGTTATAGAGGACATAGAGGATAGTGTTGTTTCTGTTATAGAGGATATTGTTGTTTTTGTTATAGAGGACATAGAGGATAGTGTTGTTTCTGTTATAGGGGATAGTGTTGTTTCTGTTATAGAGGACATAGAGGATAGTGTTGTTTCTGTTATAGAGGATAGTGTTGTTTCTGTTATAGAGGATATAGAGGATAGTGTTGTTTCTGTTATAGAGGATATAGAGGATAGTGTTGTTTCTGTTATAGAGGACATAGAGGATAGTGTTGTTTCTGTTATAGGGGATAGTGTTGTATCTGTTATAGAGGACATAGAGGATAGTGTTGTTTCTGTTATAGAGGATAGTGTTGTTTCTGTTATAGAGGACATAGAGGATAGTGTTGTTTCTGTTATAGAGGATAGTGTTGTTTCTGTTATAGAGGACATAGAGGATAGTGTTGTTTCTGCTATAGAGGATAGTGTTGTTTCTGTTATAGAGGACAGTGATGTTTCTGTTATAGAGGATAGTGTTGTTTCTGTTATAGAGGATAGTGTTGTTTATGTTATAGAGGACATAGAGGATAGTGTTGTTTCTGTTATAGGGGACATAGAGGATAGTGTTGTTTCTGTTATAGAGGATAGTGATGTTTCTGTTATAGAGGATAGTGTTGTTTCTGTTATAGAGGATAGTGTTGTTTCTGTTATAGAGGACATAGAGGATAGTGTTGTTTCTGTTATAGGGGACATAGAGGATAGTGTTGTGTCTGTTATAGGGGATAGTGATGTTTCTGTTATAGAGGATATAGAGGGTAGTGTTGTTTCTGCTATAGAGGATAGTGTTGTTTCTGTTATAGAGGACATAGAGGATAGTGTTGTTTCTGTTATAGGGGATAGTGATGTTTCTGTTATAGAGGACATAGAGGATAGTATTGTTTCTGTTATAGAGATTATAGAGGATATTATTGTTTCTGATATAGAGGATAGTGTTGTTTCTGTTATAGAGGATAGTGATGTTTCTGTTATAGAGGATAGTGTTGTTTCTGTTATAGAGGATATAGAGGGTAGTATTGTTTCTGTTATAGAGGATAGTGTTGTTTCTGTTATAGAGGATAGTGTTGTTTCTGTTATAGAGGATAGTGTTGTTTCTGCTATAGAGGATAGTGTTGTTTCTGTTATAGGGATAGTGATGTTTCTGTTATAGAGGACATAGAGGATAGTATTGTTTCTGTTATAGAGATTATAGAGGATATTATTGTTTCTGATATAGAGGATAGTGTTGTTTCTGTTATAGAGGATAGTGATGTTTCTGTTATAGAGGATAGTGTTGTTTCTGTTATAGAGGATATAGAGGGTAGTATTGTTTCTGTTATAGAGGATAGTGTTGTTTCTGTTATAGAGGATAGTGTTGTTTCTGTTATAGAGGATAGTGTTGTTTCTGCTATAGAGGATAGTGATGTTTCTGTTATAGAGGATAGTGTTGTTTCTGTTATAGAGGATAGTGTTGTTTCTGTTATAGAGGATAGTGTTGTTTCTGCTATAGAGGATAATGATGTTTCTGTTATAGAGGATAGTGTTGTTTCTGTTATAGAGGATAGTGTTGTTTCTGCTATAGAGGATAGTGATGTTTCTGTTATAGAGGATAGTGTTGTTTCTGTTATAGAGGATAGTGTTGTTTCTGCTATAGAGGATAGTGATGTTTCTGTTATAGAGGATAGTGTTGTTTCTGTTATAGAGGATAGTGTTGTTTCTGCTATAGAGGACATAGAGGATAGTATTGTTTCTGTTATAGAGGATAGTGTTGTTTCTGCTATAGAGGACATAGAGGATAGTATTGTTTCTGTTATAGAGGATAGTGTTGTTTCTGCTATAGAGGACATAGAGGATAGTGTTGTTTCTGCTATAGAGGATAGTGTTGTTTCTGTTATAGAGGATAGTGTTGTTTCTGTTATAGAGGATATAGAGGATAGTGTTGTTTCTGTTATAGGGGATAGTGTTGTTTCTGTTATAGAGGACATAGAGGATAGTGTTGTTTCTGTTATAGAGGATAGTGTTGTTTCTGTTATAGAGGACATAGAGGATAGTGTTGTTTCTGTTATAGAGGGATAGTGTTGTTTCTGTTATAGAGGACATAGAGGATAGTGTTGTTTCTGTTATAGAGGATATAGAGGATAGTTATAGGGGATAGTGTTGTTTCTGTTTAGAGGACATAGAGGATAGTGTTGTTTCTGTTATAGAGGATAGTGTTGTTTCTGTTATAGAGGACATAGAGGATAGTGTTGTTTCTGTTATAGAGGATAGTGTTGTTTCTGTTATAGAGGACATAGAGGATAGTGTTGTTTCTGTTATAGAGGATAGTGTTGTTTCTGTTATAGAGGATAGTGTTGTTTCTGTTATAGAGGATAGTGTTGTTTCTGTTTATAGAGGATAGTGTTGTTTCTGTTATAGAGGATAGTGTTGTTTCTGTTATAGAGGATAGAGGATAGTGTTGTTTCTGTTATAGAGAGGATAGTGTTGTTTCTGTTATAGAGGATAGTGTTGTTTCTGTTATAGAGGACATAGAGGATAGTGTTGTTTCTGTTATAGAGGATAGTGTTGTTTCTGTTATAGAGGACATAGAGGATAGTGTTGTTTCTGTTATAGAGGATAGTGTTGTTTCTGTTATAGAGGACATAGAGATAGTGTTGTTTCTGTTATAGGGATAGTGTTGTTTCTGTTATAGAGGATAGTGTTGTTTCTGTTATAGATAGTGTTGTTTCTGTTATAGAGGATAGTGTTGTTTCTGTTATAGAGGATAGTGTTGTTTCTGAGAGGATAGTGTTGTTTCTGTTATAGAGGATAGTGTTGTTTCTGTTATAGAGGATAGTGATGTTTCTGTTATAGAGGATAGTGTTGTTTCTGTTATAGAGGATAGTGTTGTTTCTAGAGGATAGTGTTGTTTCTGTTATAGAGGACATAGAGGATAGTGTTGTTTTCTGTTATAGGACATAGAGGATAGTGTTGTTTCTGTTATAGAGGATAGTGATGTTTCTGTGATTGTTGTTTCTGTTATAGAGGATAGTGTTGTTTCTGTTATAGAGGACATAGAGGATAGTGTTGTTTCTGTTATAGGGACATAGAGGATAGTGTTGTTTCTGTTATAGAGGATAGTGATGTTTCTGTTATAGAGGATAGTGTTGTTTCTGTTATAGGATAGTGTTGTTTCTGCTATAGAGGATAGTGTTGTTTCTGTTATAGGGACATAGAGGATAGTGTGTTTGTTTCTGTTATAGGGGATAGTGATGTTTCTGTTATAGAGGATATAGAGGTAGTGTTGTTTCTGTTATAGAGGATAGTGTTGTTTCTGTTATAGAGGACATAGAGGATAGTGTTGTTTCTGTTATAGAGGATAGTGATGTTTCTGTTATAGAGGACATAGAGGATAGTATTGTTTCTGTTATAGAGATTATAGATATTATTGTTTCTGTTATAGAGGATAGTGTTGTTTCTGTTATAGAGGATAGTGATGTTTCTGTTATAGAGGATAGTGTTGTTTCTGTTATAGAGGATATAGAGGGTAGTATTGTTTCTGTTATAGAGGATAGTGTTGTTTCTGTTATAGAGGATAGTGTTGTTTCTGTTATAGAGGATAGTGTTGTTTCTGCTATAGAGGATAGTGATGTTTCTGTTATAGAGGATAGTGTTGTTTCTGCTATAGAGGTCATAGAGGATAGTATTGTTTCTGTTATAGAGGATAGTGTTGTTTCTGCTATAGAGGACATAGAGGATAGTATTGTTTCTGTTATAGAGGATAGTGTTGTTTCTGCTATAGAGGACATAGAGGATAGTGTTGTTTCTGCTATAGAGGATAGTGTTGTTTCTGTTATAGAGGTTAGTGTTGTTTCTGTTATAGAGGATAGTGTTGTTTCTGTTATAGAGGATATAGAGGATAGTGTTGTTTCTGTTATAGGGGATAGTGTTGTTTCTGTTATAGAGGACATAGAGGATAGTGTTGTTTCTGTTATAGAGGATAGTGTTGTTTCTGTTATAGAGGACATAGAGGATAGTGTTGTTTCTGTTATAGGGATAGTGATGTTTCTGTTATAGAGGACATAGAGGATAGTGTTGTTTCTGTTATAGAGGATATAGAGGATAGTGTTGTTTCTGTTATAGGGGATAGTGTTGTTTCTGTTATAGAGGACATAGAGGATAGTGTTGTTTCTGTTATAGAGGATAGTGTTGTTTCTGTTATAGAGGACATAGAGGATAGTGTTGTTTCTGTTATAGGGGATAGTGTTGTTTCTGTTATAGAGGACATAGAGGATAGTGTTGTTTCTGTTATAGAGGATAGTGTTGTTTCTGTTATAGAGGATATAGAGGATAGTGTTGTTTCTGTTATAGAGGATATAGAGGATAGTGTTGTTTCTGTTATAGAGGACATAGAGGATAGTGTTGTTTCTGTTATAGGGGATAGTGTTGTTTCTGTTATAGAGGACATAGAGGATAGTGTTGTTTCTGTTATAGAGGATAGTGTTGTTTCTGTTATAGAGGACATAGAGGATAGTGTTGTTTCTGTTATAGAGGATAGTGTTGTTTCTGTTATAGAGGACATAGAGGATAGTGTTGTTTCTGCTATAGAGGATAGTGTTGTTTCTGTTATAGAGGACAGTGATGTTTCTGTTATAGAGGATAGTGTTGTTTCTGTTATAGAGGATAGTGTTGTTTATGTTATAGAGGACATAGAGGATAGTGTTGTTTCTGTTATAGGGGACATAGAGGATAGTGTTGTTTCTGTTATAGAGGATAGTGATGTTTCTGTTATAGAGGATAGTGTTGTTTCTGTTATAGAGGATAGTGTTGTTTCTGTTATAGGGGACATAGAGGATAGTGTTGTGTCTGTTATAGGGGATAGTGATGTTTCTGTTATAGAGGATATAGAGGGTAGTGTTGTTTCTGCTATAGAGGATAGTGTTGTTTCTGTTATAGAGGACATAGAGGATAGCGTTGTTTCTGTTATAGGGGATAGTGATGTTTCTGTTATAGAGGACATAGAGGATAGTATTGTTTCTGTTATAGAGATTATAGAGGATATTATTGTTTCTGATATAGAGGATAGTGTTGTTTCTGTTATAGAGGATAGTGATGTTTCTGTTATAGAGGATAGTGTTGTTTCTGTTATAGAGGATATAGAGGGTAGTATTGTTTCTGTTATAGAGGATAGTGTTGTTTCTGTTATAGAGGATAGTGTTGTTTCTGTTATAGAGGATAGTGTTGTTTCTGCTATAGAGGATAGTGATGTTTCTGTTATAGAGGATAGTGTTGTTTCTGTTATAGAGGATAGTGTTGTTTCTGTTATAGAGGATAGTGTTGTTTCTGCTATAGAGGATAATGATGTTTCTGTTATAGAGGATAGTGTTGTTTCTGTTACAGAGGATAGTGTTGTTTCTGCTATAGAGGATAGTGATGTTTCTGTTATAGAGGATAGTGTTGTTTCTGTTATAGAGGATAGTGTTGTTTCTGCTATAGAGGATAGTGATGTTTCTGTTATAGAGGATAGTGTTGTTTCTGTTATAGAGGATAGTGTTGTTTCTGTTATAGAGGACATAGAGGATAGTGTTGTTTCTGTTATAGGGGATAGTGATGTTTCTGTTATAGAGGACATAGAGGATAGTATTGTTTCTGTTATAGAGATTATAGAGGATATGATTGTTTCTGATATAGAGGATAGTGTTGTTTCTGTTATAGAGGATAGTGATGTTTCTGTTATAGAGGATAGTGTTGTTTCTGTTATAGAGGATATAGAGGTTAGTATTGTTTCTGTTATAGAGGATAGTGTTGTTTCTGTTATAGAGGATAGTGTTGTTTCTGTTATAGAGGATAGTGTTGTTTCTGCTATAGAGGATAGTGATGTTTCTGTTATAGAGGATAGTGTTGTTTCTGTTATAGAGGATAGTGTTGTTTCTGTTATAGAGGATAGTGTTGTTTCTGCTATAGAGGATAATGATGTTTCTGTTATAGAGGATAGTGTTGTTTCTGTTATAGAGGATAGTGTTGTTTCTGCTATAGAGGATAGTGATGTTTCTGTTATAGAGGATAGTGTTGTTTCTGTTATAGAGGATAGTGTTGTTTCTGCTATAGAGGATAGTGATGTTTCTGTTATAGAGGATAGTGTTGTTTCTGTTATAGAGGATAGTGTTGTTTCTGCTATAGAGGACATAGAGGATAGTATTGTTTCTGTTATAGAGGATAGTGTTGTTTCTGCTATAGAGGACATAGAGGATAGTATTGTTTCTGTTATAGAGGATAGTGTTGTTTCTGCTATAGAGGACATAGAGGATAGTATTGTTTCTGTTATAGAGGATAGTGTTGTTTCTGCTATAGAGGACATAGAGGATAGTGTTGTTTCTGCTATAGAGGATAGTGTTGTTTCTGCTATAGAGGACATAGAGGATAGTGTTGTTTCTGCTATAGAGGATAGTGATGTTTCTGTTATAGAGGATAGTGTTGTTTCTGTTATAGAGGATAGTGTTGTTTCTGTTATAGAGGATAGTGTTGTTTCTGTTATAGAGGATAGTGTTGTTTCTGCTATAGAGGATAGTGATGTTTCTGTTATAGAGGATAGTGATGTTTCTGTTATAGAGGATAGTGTTGTTTCTGCTATAGAGGACATAGAGGATAGTATTGTTTCTCTTATAGAGGATAGTGTTGTTTCTGCTATAGAGGACATAGAGGATAGTATTGTTTCTGTTATAGAGGATAGTGTTGTTTCTGCTATAGAGGACATAGAGGATAGTGTTGTTTCTGCTATAGAGGATAGTGTTGTTTCTGCTATAGAGGACATAGAGGATAGTGTTGTTTCTGCTATAGAGGATAGTGTTGTTTCTGCTATAGAGGACATAGAGGATAGAATTGTTTCTGTTATAGAGGATAGTGTTGTTTCTGCTATAGAGGACATAGAGGATAGTATTGTTTCTGTTATAGAGGATAGTGTTGTTTCTGCTATAGAGGACATAGAGGATAGTATTGTTTCTGTTATAGAGGATAGTGTTGTTTCTGCTATAGAGGACATAGAGGATAGTATTGTTTCTGTTATAGAGGATAGTGTTGTTTCTGCTATAGAGGACATAGAGGATAGTATTGTTTCTGTTATAGAGGATAGTGTTGTTTCTGCTATAGAGGATAGTGATGTTTCTGTTATAGAGGATAGTGATGTTTCTGTTATAGAGGATAGTGTTGTTTCTGTTATAGAGGATAGTGTTGTTTCTGCTATAGAGGACATAGAGGATAGTATTGTTTCTGTTATAGAGGATAGTGTTGTTTCTGCTATAGAGGACATAGAGGATAGTATTGTTTCTGTTATAGAGGATAGTGTAGTTTCTGCTATAGAGGACATAGAGGATAGTATTGTTTCTGTTATAGAGGATAGTGTTGTTTCTGCTATAGAGGACATAGAGGATAGTATTGTTTCTGTTATAGAGGATAGTGTTGTTTCTGCTATAGAGGATAGTGATGTTTCTGTTATAGAGGATAGTGTTGTTTCTGTTATAGAGGATAGTGTTGTTTCTGCTATAGAGGATAGTGATGTTTCTGTTATAGAGGATAGTGTTGTTTCTGTTATAGAGGATAGTGTTGTTTCTGCTATAGAGGACATAGAGGATAGTATTGTTTCTGTTATAGAGGATAGTGTTGTTTCTGCTATAGAGGACATAGAGGATAGTGTTGTTTCTGCTATAGAGGATAGTGTTGTTTCTGTTATAGAGGATATAGAGGATAGTGTTGTTTCTGTTATAGAGGATATAGAGGATAGTGTTGTTTCTGCTATAGAGGACATAGAGGATAGTATTGTTTCTGTTATAGAGGATAGTGTTGTTTCTGCTATAGAGGACATAGAGGATAGTATTGTTTCTGTTATAGAGGATAGTGTTGTTTCTGCTATAGAGGACATAGAGGATAGTATTGTTTCTGTTATAGAGGATAGTTTTGTTTCTGCTATAGAGGACATAGAGGATAGTGTTGTTTCTGCTATAGAGGATAGTGTTGTTTCTGCTATAGAGGACATAGAGGATAGTGTTGTTTCTGCTATAGAGGATAGTGATGTTTCTGTTATAGAGGATAGTGTTGTTTCTGTTATAGAGGATAGTGTTGTTTCTGTTATAGAGGATAGTGTTGTTTCTGTTATAGAGGATAGTGTTGTTTCTGCTATAGAGGATAGTGATGTTTCTGTTATAGAGGATAGTGTTGTTTCTGTTGTAGAGGATAGTGTTGTTTCTGTTATAGAGGATAGTGTTGTTTCTGCTATAGAGGATAGTGATGTTTCTGTTATAGAGGATAGTGTTGTTTCTGTTATAGAGGATAGTGTTGTTTCTGCTATAGAGGATAGTGATGTTTCTGTTATAGAGGATAGTGTTGTTTCTGTTATAGAGGATAGTGTTGTTTCTGCTATAGAGGATAGTGATGTTTCTGTTATAGAGGATAGTGTTGTTTCTGTTATAGAGGATAGTGTTGTTTCTGCTATAGAGGACATAGAGGATAGTATTGTTTCTGTTATAGAGGATAGTGTTGTTTCTGCTATAGAGGACATAGAGGATAGTATTGTTTCTGTTATAGAGGATAGTGTTGTTTCTGTTATAGAGGATAGTGTTGTTTCTGCTATAGAGGATAGTGTTGTTTCTGTTGTAGAGGATAGTGTTGTTTCTGTTATAGAGGATAGTGTTGTTTCTGCTATAGAGGACATATAGGATAGTATTGTTTCTGTATAGAGGATAGTGTTGTTTCTGCTATAGAGGACATATAGGATAGTATTGTTTCTGTTATAGAGGATAGTGTTGTTTCTGCTATAGAGGACATAGAGGATAGTATTGTTTCTGTTATAGAGGATAGTGTTGTTTCTGCTATAGAGGACATAGAGGATAGTATTGTTTCTGTTATAGAGGATAGTGTTGTTTCTGCTATAGAGGACATAGAGGATAGTATTGTTTCTGTTATAGAGGATAGTGTTGTTTCTGCTATAGAGGACATAGAGGATAGTATTGTTTCTGTTATAGAGGATAGTGTTGTTTCTGCTATAGAGGACATAGAGGATAGTATTGTTTCTGTTATAGAGGATAGTGTTGTTTCTGTTATAGAGGACATAGAGGATAGTATTGTTTCTGTTATAGAGGATAGTGTTGTTTCTGCTATAGAGGATAGTGTTGTTTCTGTTATAGAGGATAGTATTGTTTCTGCTATAGTGGATAGTGATGTTTCTGTTATAGAGGATAGTGTTGTTTCTGTTATAGAGGATAGTGTTGTTTCTGCTATAGAGGATAGTGATGTTTCTGTTATAGAGGATAGTGTTGTTTCTGTTATAGAGGATAGTGTTGTTTCTGTTATAGAGGATAGTGATGTTTCTGTTATAGAGGATAGTATTGTTTCTGTTATAGAGGATAGTGTTGTTTCTGTTATAGAGGATAGTGTTTTTTCTGTTATAGAGGATAGTGTTGTTTCTGCTATAGAGGATAGTGATGTTTCTGTTATAGAGGATAGTGTTGTTTCTGTTATAGAGGATAGTGTTGTTTCTGCTATAGAGGATAGTGATGTTTCTGTTATAGAGGATAGTGTTGTTTCTGTTATAGAGGATAGTGTTGTTTCTGCTATAGAGGATAGTGATGTTTCTGTTATAGAGGATAGTGTTGTTTCTGTTATAGAGGATAGTGTTGTTTCTGCTATAGAGGACATAGAGGATAGTATTGTTTCTGTTATAGAGGATAGTGTTGTTTCTGCTATAGAGGACATAGAGGATAGTATTGTTTCTGTTATAGAGGATAGTGTTGTTTCTGCTATAGAGGACATAGAGGATAGTATTGTTTCTGTTATAGAGGATAGTGTTGTTTCTGCTATAGAGGACATAGAGGATAGTGTTGTTTCTGCTATAGAGGATAGTGTTGTTTCTGCTATAGAGGACATAGAGGATAGTGTTGTTTCTGCTATAGAGGATAGTGATGTTTCTGTTATAGAGGATAGTGTTGTTTCTGTTATAGAGGATAGTGTTGTTTCTGTTATAGAGGATAGTGTTGTTTCTGTTATAGAGGATAGTGTTGTTTCTGCTATAGAGGATAGTGATGTTTCTGTTATAGAGGATAGTGATGTTTCTGTTATAGAGGATAGTGTTGTTTCTGCTATAGAGGACATAGAGGATAGTATTGTTTCTCTTATAGAGGATAGTGTTGTTTCTGCTATAGAGGACATAGAGGATAGTATTGTTTCTGTTATAGAGGATAGTGTTGTTTCTGCTATAGAGGACATAGAGGATAGTGTTGTTTCTGCTATAGAGGATAGTGTTGTTTCTGCTATAGAGGACATAGAGGATAGTGTTGTTTCTGCTATAGAGGATAGTGTTGTTTCTGCTATAGAGGACATAGAGGATAGAATTGTTTCTGTTATAGAGGATAGTGTTGTTTCTGCTATAGAGGACATAGAGGATAGTATTGTTTCTGTTATAGAGGATAGTGTTGTTTCTGCTATAGAGGACATAGAGGATAGTATTGTTTCTGTTATAGAGGATAGTGTTGTTTCTGCTATAGAGGACATAGAGGATAGTATTGTTTCTGTTATAGAGGATAGTGTTGTTTCTGCTATAGAGGACATAGAGGATAGTATTGTTTCTGTTATAGAGGATAGTGTTGTTTCTGCTATAGAGGATAGTGATGTTTCTGTTATAGAGGATAGTGATGTTTCTGTTATAGAGGATAGTGTTGTTTCTGTTATAGAGGATAGTGTTGTTTCTGCTATAGAGGACATAGAGGATAGTATTGTTTCTGTTATAGAGGATAGTGTTGTTTCTGCTATAGAGGACATAGAGGATAGTATTGTTTCTGTTATAGAGGATAGTGTAGTTTCTGCTATAGAGGACATAGAGGATAGTATTGTTTCTGTTATAGAGGATAGTGTTGTTTCTGCTATAGAGGACATAGAGGATAGTATTGTTTCTGTTATAGAGGATAGTGTTGTTTCTGCTATAGAGATAGTGATGTTTCTGTTATAGAGGATAGTGTTGTTTCTGTTATAGAGGATAGTGTTGTTTCTGTTATAGAGGATAGTGTTGTTTCTGTTATAGAGGATAGTGTTGTTTCTGCTATAGAGGATAGTGATGTTTCTGTTATAGAGGATAGTGTTGTTTCTGCTATAGAGGTCATAGAGGATAGTATTGTTTCTGTTATAGAGGATAGTGTTGTTTCTGCTATAGAGGACATAGAGGATAGTATTGTTTCTGTTATAGAGGATAGTGTTGTTTCTGCTATAGAGGACATAGAGGATAGTGTTGTTTCTGCTATAGAGGATAGTGTTGTTTCTGTTATAGAGGTTAGTGTTGTTTCTGTTATAGAGGATAGTGTTGTTTCTGTTATAGAGGATATAGAGATAGTGTTGTTTCTGTTATAGGGGATAGTGTTGTTTCTGTTATAGAGGACATAGAGGATAGTGTTGTTTCTGTTATAGAGGATAGTGTTGTTTCTGTTATAGAGGACATAGAGGATAGTGTTGTTTCTGTTATAGGGGATAGTGATGTTTCTGTTATAGAGGACATAGAGGATAGTGTTGTTTCTGTTATAGAGGATATAGAGGATAGTGTTGTTTCTGTTATAGGGGATAGTGTTGTTTCTGTTATAGAGGACATAGAGGATAGTGTTGTTTCTGTTATAGAGGATAGTGTTGTTTCTGTTATAGAGGACATAGAGGATAGTGTTGTTTCTGTTATAGGGGATAGTGTTGTTTCTGTTATAGAGGACATAGAGGATAGTGTTGTTTCTGTTATAGAGGATAGTGTTGTTTCTGTTATAGAGGATATAGAGGATAGTGTTGTTTCTGTTATAGAGGATATAGAGGATAGTGTTGTTTCTGTTATAGAGGACATAGAGGATAGTGTTGTTTCTGTTATAGGGGATAGTGTTGTTTCTGTTATAGAGGACATAGAGGATAGTGTTGTTTCTGTTATAGAGGATAGTGTTGTTTCTGTTATAGAGGACATAGAGGATAGTGTTGTTTCTGTTATAGAGGATAGTGTTGTTTCTGTTATAGAGGACATAGAGGATAGTGTTGTTTCTGCTATAGAGGATAGTGTTGTTTCTGTTATAGAGGACAGTGATGTTTCTGTTATAGAGGATAGTGTTGTTTCTGTTATAGAGGATAGTGTTGTTTATGTTATAGAGGACATAGAGGATAGTGTTGTTTCTGTTATAGGGGACATAGAGGATAGTGTTGTTTCTGTTATAGAGGATAGTGATGTTTCTGTTATAGAGGATAGTGTTGTTTCTGTTATAGAGGATAGTGTTGTTTCTGTTATAGGGGACATAGAGGATAGTGTTGTGTCTGTTATAGGGGATAGTGATGTTTCTGTTATAGAGGATATAGAGGGTAGTGTTGTTTCTGCTATAGAGGATAGTGTTGTTTCTGTTATAGAGGACATAGAGGATAGCGTTGTTTCTGTTATAGGGGATAGTGATGTTTCTGTTATAGAGGACATAGAGGATAGTATTGTTTCTGTTATAGAGATTATAGAGGATATTATTGTTTCTGATATAGAGGATAGTGTTGTTTCTGTTATAGAGGATAGTGATGTTTCTGTTATAGAGGATAGTGTTGTTTCTGTTATAGAGGATATAGAGGGTAGTATTGTTTCTGTTATAGAGGATAGTGTTGTTTCTGTTATAGAGGATAGTGTTGTTTCTGTTATAGAGGATAGTGTTGTTTCTGCTATAGAGGATAGTGATGTTTCTGTTATAGAGGATAGTGTTGTTTCTGTTATAGAGGATAGTGTTGTTTCTGTTATAGAGGATAGTGTTGTTTCTGCTATAGAGGATAATGATGTTTCTGTTATAGAGGATAGTGTTGTTTCTGTTACAGAGGATAGTGTTGTTTCTGCTATAGAGGATAGTGATGTTTCTGTTATAGAGGATAGTGTTGTTTCTGTTATAGAGGATAGTGTTGTTTCTGCTATAGAGGATAGTGATGTTTCTGTTATAGAGGATAGTGTTGTTTCTGTTATAGAGGATAGTGTTGTTTCTGTTATAGAGGACATAGAGGATAGTGTTGTTTCTGTTATAGGGATAGTGATGTTTCTGTTATAGAGGACATAGAGGATAGTATTGTTTCTGTTATAGAGATTATAGAGATATGATTGTTTCTGATATAGAGGATAGTGTTGTTTCTGTTATAGAGGATAGTGATGTTTCTGTTATAGAGGATAGTGTTGTTTCTGTTATAGAGGATATAGAGGTTAGTATTGTTTCTGTTATAGAGGATAGTGTTGTTTCTGTTATAGAGGATAGTGTTGTTTCTGTTATAGAGGATAGTGTTGTTTCTGCTATAGAGGATAGTGATGTTTCTGTTATAGAGGATAGTGTTGTTTCTGTTATAGAGGATAGTGTTGTTTCTGTTATAGAGGATAGTGTTGTTTCTGCTATAGAGGATAATGATGTTTCTGTTATAGAGGATAGTGTTGTTTCTGTTATAGAGGATAGTGTTGTTTCTGCTATAGAGGATAGTGATGTTTCTGTTATAGAGGATAGTGTTGTTTCTGTTATAGAGGATAGTGTTGTTTCTGCTATAGAGGATAGTGATGTTTCTGTTATAGAGGATAGTGTTGTTTCTGTTATAGAGGATAGTGTTGTTTCTGCTATAGAGGACATAGAGGATAGTATTGTTTCTGTTATAGAGGATAGTGTTGTTTCTGCTATAGAGGACATAGAGGATAGTATTGTTTCTGTTATAGAGGATAGTGTTGTTTCTGCTATAGAGGACATAGAGGATAGTATTGTTTCTGTTATAGAGGATAGTGTTGTTTCTGCTATAGAGGACATAGAGGATAGTGTTGTTTCTGCTATAGAGGATAGTGTTGTTTCTGCTATAGAGGACATAGAGGATAGTGTTGTTTCTGCTATAGAGGATAGTGATGTTTCTGTTATAGAGGATAGTGTTGTTTCTGTTATAGAGGATAGTGTTGTTTCTGTTATAGAGGATAGTGTTGTTTCTGTTATAGAGGATAGTGTTGTTTCTGCTATAGAGGATAGTGATGTTTCTGTTATAGAGGATAGTGATGTTTCTGTTATAGAGGATAGTGTTGTTTCTGCTATAGAGGACATAGAGGATAGTATTGTTTCTCTTATAGAGGATAGTGTTGTTTCTGCTATAGAGGACATAGAGGATAGTATTGTTTCTGTTATAGAGGATAGTGTTGTTTCTGCTATAGAGGACATAGAGGATAGTGTTGTTTCTGCTATAGAGGATAGTGTTGTTTCTGCTATAGAGGACATAGAGGATAGTGTTGTTTCTGCTATAGAGGATAGTGTTGTTTCTGCTATAGAGGACATAGAGGATAGAATTGTTTCTGTTATAGAGGATAGTGTTGTTTCTGCTATAGAGGACATAGAGGATAGTATTGTTTCTGTTATAGAGGATAGTGTTGTTTCTGCTATAGAGGACATAGAGGATAGTATTGTTTCTGTTATAGAGGATAGTGTTGTTTCTGCTATAGAGGACATAGAGGATAGTATTGTTTCTGTTATAGAGGATAGTGTTGTTTCTGCTATAGAGGACATAGAGGATAGTATTGTTTCTGTTATAGAGGATAGTGTTGTTTCTGCTAT
Organism: Oncorhynchus tshawytscha; assembly: GCF_018296145.1. Lineage (NCBI taxonomy): Eukaryota > Metazoa > Chordata > Actinopteri > Salmoniformes > Salmonidae > Oncorhynchus > Oncorhynchus tshawytscha. The sequence continues at coordinate 4,330,837 of NC_056429.1, read as the reverse complement.
AGAGGATAGTGATGTTTCTGTTATAGAGGATAGTGATGTTTCTGTTATAGAGGATAGTGTTGTTTCTGTTATAGAGGATAGTGTTGTTTCTGCTATAGAGGACATAGAGGATAGTATTGTTTCTGTTATAGAGGATAGTGTTGTTTCTGCTATAGAGGACATAGAGGATAGTATTGTTTCTGTTATAGAGGATAGTGTAGTTTCTGCTATAGAGGACATAGAGGATAGTATTGTTTCTGTTATAGAGGATAGTGTTGTTTCTGCTATAGAGGACATAGAGGATAGTATTGTTTCTGTTATAGAGGATAGTGTTGTTTCTGCTATAGAGGATAGTGATGTTTCTGTTATAGAGGATAGTGTTGTTTCTGTTATAGAGGATAGTGTTGTTTCTGCTATAGAGGATAGTGATGTTTCTGTTATAGAGGATAGTGTTGTTTCTGTTATAGAGGATAGTGTTGTTTCTGCTATAGAGGACATAGAGGATAGTATTGTTTCTGTTATAGAGGATAGTGTTGTTTCTGCTATAGAGGACATAGAGGATAGTGTTGTTTCTGCTATAGAGGATAGTGTTGTTTCTGTTATAGAGGATATAGAGGATAGTGTTGTTTCTGTTATAGAGGATATAGAGGATAGTGTTGTTTCTGCTATAGAGGACATAGAGGATAGTATTGTTTCTGTTATAGAGGATAGTGTTGTTTCTGCTATAGAGGACATAGAGGATAGTATTGTTTCTGTTATAGAGGATAGTGTTGTTTCTGCTATAGAGGACATAGAGGATAGTATTGTTTCTGTTATAGAGGATAGTTTTGTTTCTGCTATAGAGGACATAGAGGATAGTGTTGTTTCTGCTATAGAGGATAGTGTTGTTTCTGCTATAGAGGACATAGAGGATAGTGTTGTTTCTGCTATAGAGGATAGTGATGTTTCTGTTATAGAGGATAGTGTTGTTTCTGTTATAGAGGGATAGTGTTGTTTCTGTTATAGAGGATAGTGTTGTTTCTGTTATAGAGGATAGTGTTGTTTCTGCTATAGAGGATAGTGATGTTTCTGTTATAGAGGATAGTGTTGTTTCTGTTGTAGAGGATAGTGTTGTTTCTGTTATAGAGGATAGTGTTGTTTCTGCTATAGAGGATAGTGATGTTTCTGTTATAGAGGATAGTGTTGTTTCTGTTATAGAGGATAGTGTTGTTTCTGCTATAGAGGATAGTGATGTTTCTGTTATAGAGGATAGTGTTGTTTCTGTTATAGAGGATAGTGTTGTTTCTGCTATAGAGGATAGTGATGTTTCTGTTATAGAGGATAGTGTTGTTTCTGTTATAGAGGATAGTGTTGTTTCTGCTATAGAGGACATAGAGGATAGTATTGTTTCTGTTATAGAGGATAGTGTTGTTTCTGCTATAGAGGACATAGAGGATAGTATTGTTTCTGTTATAGAGGATAGTGTTGTTTCTGTTATAGAGGATAGTGTTGTTTCTGCTATAGAGGATAGTGTTGTTTCTGTTGTAGAGGATAGTGTTGTTTCTGTTATAGAGGATAGTGTTGTTTCTGCTATAGAGGACATATAGGATAGTATTGTTTCTGTTATAGAGGATAGTGTTGTTTCTGCTATAGAGGACATATAGGATAGTATTGTTTCTGTTATAGAGGATAGTGTTGTTTCTGCTATAGAGGACATAGAGGATAGTATTGTTTCTGTTATAGAGGATAGTGTTGTTTCTGCTATAGAGGACATAGAGGATAGTATTGTTTCTGTTATAGAGGATAGTGTTGTTTCTGCTATAGAGGACATAGAGGATAGTATTGTTTCTGTTATAGAGGATAGTGTTGTTTCTGCTATAGAGGACATAGAGGATAGTATTGTTTCTGTTATAGAGGATAGTGTTGTTTCTGCTATAGAGGACATAGAGGATAGTATTGTTTCTGTTATAGAGGATAGTGTTGTTTCTGTTATAGAGGACATAGAGGATAGTATTGTTTCTGTTATAGAGGATAGTGTTGTTTCTGCTATAGAGGATAGTGTTGTTTCTGTTATAGAGGATAGTATTGTTTCTGCTATAGTGGATAGTGATGTTTCTGTTATAGAGGATAGTGTTGTTTCTGTTATAGAGGATAGTGTTGTTTCTGCTATAGAGGATAGTGATGTTTCTGTTATAGAGGATAGTGTTGTTTCTGTTATAGAGGATAGTGTTGTTTCTGTTATAGAGGATAGTGATGTTTCTGTTATAGAGGATAGTATTGTTTCTGTTATAGAGGATAGTGTTGTTTCTGTTATAGAGGATAGTGTTTTTCTGTTATAGAGGATAGTGTTGTTTCTGCTATAGAGGATAGTGATGTTTCTGTTATAGAGGATAGTGTTGTTTCTGTTATAGAGGATAGTGTTGTTTCTGCTATAGAGGATAGTGATGTTTCTGTTATAGAGGATAGTGTTGTTTCTGTTATAGAGGATAGTGTTGTTTCTGCTATAGAGGATAGTGATGTTTCTGTTATAGAGGATAGTGTTGTTTCTGTTATAGAGGATAGTGTTGTTTCTGCTATAGAGGACATAGAGGATAGTATTGTTTCTGTTATAGAGGATAGTGTTGTTTCTGCTATAGAGGACATAGAGGATAGTATTGTTTCTGTTATAGAGGATAGTGTTGTTTCTGCTATAGAGGACATAGAGGATAGTATTGTTTCTGTTATAGAGGATAGTGTTGTTTCTGCTATAGAGGACATAGAGGATAGTGTTGTTTCTGCTATAGAGGATAGTGTTGTTTCTGCTATAGAGGACATAGAGGATAGTGTTGTTTCTGCTATAGAGGATAGTGATGTTTCTGTTATAGAGGATAGTGTTGTTTCTGTTATAGAGGATAGTGTTGTTTCTGTTATAGAGGATAGTGTTGTTTCTGTTATAGAGGATAGTGTTGTTTCTGCTATAGAGGATAGTGATGTTTCTGTTATAGAGGATAGTGATGTTTCTGTTATAGAGGATAGTGTTGTTTCTGCTATAGAGGACATAGAGGATAGTATTGTTTCTCTTATAGAGGATAGTGTTGTTTCTGCTATAGAGGACATAGAGGATAGTATTGTTTCTGTTATAGAGGATAGTGTTGTTTCTGCTATAGAGGACATAGAGGATAGTGTTGTTTCTGCTATAGAGGATAGTGTTGTTTCTGCTATAGAGGACATAGAGGATAGTGTTGTTTCTGCTATAGAGGATAGTGTTGTTTCTGCTATAGAGGACATAGAGGATAGAATTGTTTCTGTTATAGAGGATAGTGTTGTTTCTGCTATAGAGGACATAGAGGATAGTATTGTTTCTGTTATAGAGGATAGTGTTGTTTCTGCTATAGAGGACATAGAGGATAGTATTGTTTCTGTTATAGAGGATAGTGTTGTTTCTGCTATAGAGGACATAGAGGATAGTATTGTTTCTGTTATAGAGGATAGTGTTGTTTCTGCTATAGAGGACATAGAGGATAGTATTGTTTCTGTTATAGAGGATAGTGTTGTTTCTGCTATAGAGGATAGTGATGTTTCTGTTATAGAGGATAGTGATGTTTCTGTTATAGAGGATAGTGTTGTTTCTGTTATAGAGGATAGTGTTGTTTCTGCTATAGAGGACATAGAGGATAGTATTGTTTCTGTTATAGAGGATAGTGTTGTTTCTGCTATAGAGGACATAGAGGATAGTATTGTTTCTGTTATAGAGGATAGTGTAGTTTCTGCTATAGAGGACATAGAGGATAGTATTGTTTCTGTTATAGAGGATAGTGTTGTTTCTGCTATAGAGGACATAGAGGATAGTATTGTTTCTGTTATAGAGGATAGTGTTGTTTCTGCTATAGAGGATAGTGATGTTTCTGTTATAGAGGATAGTGTTGTTTCTGTTATAGAGGATAGTGTTGTTTCTGCTATAGAGGATAGTGATGTTTCTGTTATAGAGGATAGTGTTGTTTCTGTTATAGAGGATAGTGTTGTTTCTGCTATAGAGGACATAGAGGATAGTATTGTTTCTGTTATAGAGGATAGTGTTGTTTCTGCTATAGAGGACATAGAGGATAGTGTTGTTTCTGCTATAGAGGATAGTGTTGTTTCTGTTATAGAGGATATAGAGGATAGTGTTGTTTCTGTTATAGAGGATATAGAGGATAGTGTTGTTTCTGCTATAGAGGACATAGAGGATAGTATTGTTTCTGTTATAGAGGATAGTGTTGTTTCTGCTATAGAGGACATAGAGGATAGTATTGTTTCTGTTATAGAGGATAGTGTTGTTTCTGCTATAGAGGACATAGAGGATAGTATTGTTTCTGTTATAGAGGATAGTTTTGTTTCTGCTATAGAGGACATAGAGGATAGTGTTGTTTCTGCTATAGAGGATAGTGTTGTTTCTGCTATAGAGGACATAGAGGATAGTGTTGTTTCTGCTATAGAGGATAGTGATGTTTCTGTTATAGAGGATAGTGTTGTTTCTGTTATAGAGGATAGTGTTGTTTCTGTTATAGAGGATAGTGTTGTTTCTGTTATAGAGGATAGTGTTGTTTCTGCTATAGAGGATAGTGATGTTTCTGTTATAGAGGATAGTGTTGTTTCTGTTGTAGAGGATAGTGTTGTTTCTGTTATAGAGGATAGTGTTGTTTCTGCTATAGAGGATAGTGATGTTTCTGTTATAGAGGATAGTGTTGTTTCTGTTATAGAGGATAGTGTTGTTTCTGCTATAGAGGATAGTGATGTTTCTGTTATAGAGGGTAGTGTTGTTTCTGTTATAGAGGATAGTGTTGTTTCTGCTATAGAGGATAGTGATGTTTCTGTTATAGAGGATAGTGTTGTTTCTGTTATAGAGGATAGTGTTGTTTCTGCTATAGAGGACATAGAGGATAGTATTGTTTCTGTTATAGAGGATAGTGTTGTTTCTGTTATAGAGGATAGTGTTGTTTCTGTTATAGAGGATAGTGTTGTTTCTGTTATAGAGGATAGTGTTGTTTCTGCTATAGAGGATAGTGTTGTTTCTGTTGTAGAGGATAGTGTTGTTTCTGTTATAGAGGATAGTGTTGTTTCTGCTATAGAGGACATATAGGATAGTATTGTTTCTGTTATAGAGGATAGTGTTGTTTCTGCTATAGAGGACATATAGGATAGTATTGTTTCTGTTATAGAGGATAGTGTTGTTTCTGCTATAGAGGACATAGAGGATAGTATTGTTTCTGTTATAGAGGATAGTGTTGTTTCTGCTATAGAGGACATAGAGGATAGTATTGTTTCTGTTATAGAGGATAGTGTTGTTTCTGCTATAGAGGACATAGAGGATAGTATTGTTTCTGTTATAGAGGATAGTGTTGTTTCTGCTATAGAGGACATAGAGGATAGTATTGTTTCTGTTATAGAGGATAGTGTTGTTTCTGCTATAGAGGACATAGAGGATAGTATTGTTTCTGTTATAGAGGATAGTGTTGTTTCTGTTATAGAGGACATAGAGGATAGTATTGTTTCTGTTATAGAGGATAGTGTTGTTTCTGCTATAGAGGATAGTGTTGTTTCTGTTATAGAGGATAGTATTGTTTCTGCTATAGTGGATAGTGATGTTTCTGTTATAGAGGATAGTGTTGTTTCTGTTATAGAGGATAGTGTTGTTTCTGCTATAGAGGATAGTGATGTTTCTGTTATAGAGGATAGTGTTGTTTCTGTTATAGAGGATAGTGTTGTTTCTGTTATAGAGGATAGTGATGTTTCTGTTATAGAGGATAGTATTGTTTCTGTTATAGAGGATAGTGTTGTTTCTGTTATAGAGGATAGTGTTGTTTCTGTTATAGAGGATAGTGTTGTTTCTGCTATAGAGGATAGTGATGTTTCTGTTATAGAGGATAGTATTGTTTCTGTTATAGAGGATAGTGTTGTTTCTGCTATATAGGACATAGAGGATAGTGATGTTTCTGTTATAGAGGATAGTGATGTTTCTGTTATAGAGGATAGTATTGTTTCTGTTATAGAGGATAGTGTTGTTTCTGTTATAGAGGATAGTGTTGTTTCTGTTATAGAGGATAGTGTTGTTTCTGCTATAGAGGATAGTATTGTTTCTGTTATAGAGGATAGTGTTGTTTCTGTTATAGAGGATAGTGTTGTTTCTGTTATAGAGGATAGTATTGTTTCTGTTATAGAGGATAGTGATGTTTCTGTTATAGAGGATAGTATTGTTTCTGTTATAGAGGATAGTGTTGTTTCTGTTATAGAGGATAGTGTTGTTTCTGTTATAGAGGATAGTGTTGTTTCTGCTATAGAGGATAGTGATGTTTCTGTTATAGAGGATAGTATTGTTTCTGTTATAGAGGATAGTGTTGTTTCTGCTATAGAGGATAGTGTTGTTTCTGTTATAGAGGATAGTGATGTTTCTGTTATAGAGGATAGTGATGTTTCTGTTATAGAGGATAGTGTTGTTTCTGTTATAGAGGATAGTGTTGTTTCTGCTATAGAGGATAGTGATGTTTCTGTTATAGAGGATAGTGTTGTTTCTGTTATAGAGGATAGTGTTGTTTCTGCTATAGAGGATAGTGATGTTTCTGTTATAGAGGATAGTGTTGTTTCTGTTATAGAGGATAGTGTTGTTTCTGTTATAGAGGATAGTGTTGTTTCTGCTATAGAGGACATAGAGGATAGTATTGTTTCTGTTATAGAGGATAGTGTTGTTTCTGCTATAGAGGATAGTGATGTTTCTGTTATAGAGGATAGTATTGTTTCTGTTATAGAGGATAGTGTTGTTTCTGCTATATAGGACATAGAGGATAGTGATGTTTCTGTTATAGAGGATAGTATTGTTTCTGTTATAGAGGATAGTGTTGTTTCTGTTATAGAGGATAGTGTTGTTTCTGTTATAGAGGATAGTGTTGTTTCTGCTATAGAGGATAGTATTGTTTCTGTTATAGAGGATAGTGTTGTTTCTGCTATAGAGGATAGTGATGTTTCTGTTATAGAGGATAGTATTGTTTCTGTTATAGAGGATAGTGTTGTTTCTGCTATATAGGACATAGAGGATAGTGATGTTTCTGTTATAGAGGATAGTGATGTTTCTGTTATAGAGGATAGTATTGTTTCTGTTATAGAGGATAGTGTTGTTTCTGTTATAGAGGATAGTGTTGTTTCTGTTATAGAGGATAGTGTTGTTTCTGCTATAGAGGATAGTATTGTTTCTGTTATAGAGGATAGTGTTGTTTCTGTTATAGAGGATAGTGTTGTTTCTGTTATAGAGGATAGTATTGTTTCTGTTATAGAGGATAGTGATGTTTCTGTTATAGAGGATAGTATTGTTTCTGTTATAGAAGATAGTGTTGTTTCTGTTATAGAGGATAGTGTTGTTTCTGTTATAGAGGATAGTGTTGTTTCTGCTATAGAGGATAGTGATGTTTCTGTTATAGAGGATAGTATTGTTTCTGTTATAGATGATAGTGTTGTTTCTGCTATAGAGGATAGTGTTGTTTCTGTTATAGAGGATAGTGATGGTTCTGTTATAGAGGATAGTGGTGTTTCTGTTATAGAGGATAGTGTTGTTTCTGTTATAGAGGATAGTGTTGTTTCTGCTATAGAGGATAGTGATGTTTCTGTTATAGAGGATAGTGTTGTTTCTGTTATAGAGGATAGTGTTGTTTCTGCTATAGAGGATAGTGATGTTTCTGTTATAGAGGATAGTGTTGTTTCTGTTATAGAGGATAGTGTTGTTTCTGTTATAGAGGATAGTGTTGTTTCTGCTATAGAGGACATAGAGGATAGTATTGTTTCTGTTATAGAGGATAGTGTTGTTTCTGCTATAGAGGATAGTGATGTTTCTGTTATAGAGGATAGTATTGTTTCTGTTATAGAGGATAGTGTTGTTTCTGCTATATAGGACATAGAGGATAGTGATGTTTCTGTTATAGAGGATAGTATTGTTTCTGTTATAGAGGATAGTGTTGTTTCTGTTATAGAGGATAGTGTTGTTTCTGTTATAGAGGATAGTGTTGTTTCTGCTATAGAGGATAGTATTGTTTCTGTTATAGAGGATAGTGTTGTTTCTGTTATAGAGGATAGTGTTGTTTCTGCTATAGAGGACATAGAGGATAGTATTGTTTCTGTTATAGAGGATAGTGTTGTTTCTGCTATAGAGGACATAGAGGATAGAGAGAGAGAGAGAGAGAGAGAGAGACAGAGAGAGGGAGAGAGAGAGGGTGAGAGAGAGAGGATGAGAGAGAGAGAGAGAGGGTGAGAGAGAGAGACAGAGAAAGAGAGAGAGAGAGAGAGAGAGAGAGAGAGAGAGAGAGAGAGAGAGAGAGAGAGAGAGAGAGAGAGAGAGAGAGAGAGAGAGAGAGAGAGAGAGAGCGAGAGAGAGAGCGAGAGAGAGAGAGAGAGAGAGAGAGAGAGAGGAGAGAGAGAGAGAGAGAGAGAGCGAGAGAGAGAGAGAGAGAGAGAGAGAGAGAGAGAGAGAGAGAGATAAAGAGAGAGAAGAGATATGGGTACTCGGGTCCCGGGAGGGAGGGCTAGAATGATCTAGAGAGAAAAGAGAAGGAACAAAAAAAAAAATAACGTAGGGTTCTACAAATTCCTTGGAGGTGAGCGATGCGGGGGAGTGAGTAAGAGCAGGGTTTCGGTCAAGAGTATGAGGGGAGGAGAGAATGAGGGGACAGGGTGGAGGAGAGGGGAGGGAGGGGTTGGAAGAGAGGAGAGGGGAGGGAGGGGGTGGAGGAGAGGAGAGGAGAGGGAGGGAGGGGGTGGAGGAGAGGAGAGGAGAGAGGAGAGGGAGAGGAGAGGAGAGGAGAGGAGAGGAGAGGAGAGGAGAGAGAGGAGAGGAGAGGAGAGGAGAGGAGAGGAGAGGAGAGGAGAGGAGAGGAGAGGAGAGGATGAGGGGACGGGGTGGAGGAGAGGAGAGGAGAGGAGAGGAGAGGGAGAGGAGAGGAGAGGAGAGGAGAGGAGAGGAGAGGAGAGGAGAGGAGAGGAGAGGGAGAGGAGAGGAGAGGAGAGGAGAGGGAGAGGAGAGGAGAGGATGAGGGGACGGGGTGGAGGAGAGGAGAGGGGAGGGGAGGGGAGGAGAGGGGAGGAAGGGGGGTGGAGAACAAGGGGAGAGGGGTGGAGAATGAGGGTTAGAGGAGGGGGGTGGAGGGGTGGGGGGTTGGAGGATAAATGTGCAATCACCTACTTGTGTACTTTGCTATGTCGAACTGGGAAGTCCGAAGTTGAGGGATAATGGGTGGGTAGTGCGTACCATTTTGTTATATCGTCATCAACAGGTGGCTTATCGTAGCTGATACACTCACATTTACGACATCATTATCTGGATGAAATATATGTTATAGTATTAGGATTAGGAATACGCTTTGTCCTCATAAACCACGGTGGGGTCTGTGGAGGGTCTTTCACATGACAGTGGCAACAGTCTCCACCTAGTGTTTACGAGTGGAATTACATTCATTTTGTGTTCAACGGGGACACTGGAATTAAAGCCAATTTATGGTTGTTGGGGATCCAGAGGCAGTGTATGGAGGGTGTGATACCTTGCGGGGGAGGACCCAATCGAACTCCGTACCACATCGCGGTGCTCTTGGTGGGTTCCGTATAGCTCCGCATTGACATGATTGGTCCCACGGTAAGTTGGGGGCGGGAGGTCCTGTATAAACACAAACTCACTTCCTTGACAACTTCCTTGACAACAGCTCTGAGGCGCGGAAGTGCAAGCAGTTTGAAAGCCCTGACTGCATCACAGTAAACGAATGCTGTTCGGCCACTGCAGACGTCGGCTTGACCAGAGCCCTTCAGCCTGTTAACACTTTTGTTCATGGTGTTTATTTGGGATTTGTTTGTCCATAACATTGGATGACTTGTGACGGAGGTAAGAACAGCCTCAATTCGTCGGGGCTCTACAAGGTGTGGAAAGAGTTCCACAGGGATGTTGGCTCATGTGGACTCCAATGCTTCCCACAGTTGTGTCAAGTTGGCTGGATGTCCTTTACGTGGTGGACCATTCTTGATACACACAGGAAACTGTTGAGCGTGAAAAACCCTGCAGCGTTGCAGTTCTTGCCACAAACCGGTGCTCCTGGCACCTACTATCATACTGTTCAAAGGCACTTAAATCTTTTGTTTTGCCCATTCACCCTCTGAATGCCAGACATACACAATCCATGTCTCAATTGTCTCAAGGCTTAAAAATCATTCTTTAACTTGTCTCCGCCCCTTCATCCCCACTGATTTGAAGTGGATTTAACAGGTGACTTCAATAAGAGATCATAGCTTTCACCTGGATTCACCTGGTCAGTCTATGCCAGTGTTTCCCAACCCTGGTACTTCAGTACCCCCAGAAGTACACATGTTTACCCTGGAGAAGCACACCTGATTCAACTGGAGGACCAGGGTTGGTCTGTTGGAGGGTACTGGAGGACCAGGGTTGGGCTGTTGGTGGTTACTGGAGGACTGGAGGACCAGGGTTGGTCTGTTGGGGGGTACTGGAGGACTGGAGGACCAGGGTTGGGCTGTTTGGGGGTACTGGAGGACTGGAGGACCAGGGTTGGTCTGATGGGGGTACTGGAGGACTGGAGGACCAGGGCTGGGCTTTGGGGGTACTGGAGGACCAGGGTTGGGCTGATGGGGGTACTGGAGGACTGGAGGACCAGGGCTGGGCTGATGGGGGTACTGGAGGACTGGAGGACCAGGGTTGGGCTGTTGGGGGTACTGGAGGACGAGGGTTGGTCTGTTGAGGGTACTGGAGGACTGGAGGACCAGGGTTGGTCTGATGAGGGGTACTGGAGGACCAGGGTTGGGCTGTTGGGGGTACTGGAGGACCAGGGTTGGTCTGTTGGGGGTACTGGAGGACCAGGGTTGGGCTGATGGGGGTACTGGAGGACTGGAGGACCAGGGTTGGGCTGTTGGGGGTACTGGAGGACCAGGGTTGGGCTGTTGGGGGTACTGGAGGACCAGGGTTGGTCTGATGGGGGTACTGGAGGACTGGAGGACCAGGGTTGGGCTGTTGGGGGTAATGGAGGACCAGGGCTGGTCTGCTGGGGGTTACTGGAGGACCAGGGCTGGGCTTTGGGGGTACTGGAGGACTGGAGGACCAGGGTTGGGCTGTTGGGGGTACTGGAGGACTGGAGGACCAGGGTTGGTCTAATGGGGGTACTGGAGGACTGGAGGACCAGGGCTGGACTTTGGGGGTACTGGAGGACTGGAGGACCAGGGCTGGGCTTTGGGGGTACTGGAGGACCAGGGCTGGGCTTTGGGGGTACTGGAGGACTGGAGGACCAGGGTTGGGCTGTTGGGGGTACTGGAGGACTGGAGGACCAGGGTTGGTCTGATGGGGGTACTGGAGGACTGGAGGACCAGGGCTGGGCTGATGGGGGTACTGGAGGACTTGAGGACCAGGGTTGGGCTGTTGGGGGTACTGGAGGACTGGAGGACCAGGGCTGGGCTGATGGGGGTACTGGAGGACCAGGGTTGGTCTGATGGGGGTACTGGAGGACTGGAGGACCAGGGCTGGGCTGATGGGGGTACTGGAGGACTGGAGGACCAGGGCTGGGCTTTGGGGGTACTGGAGGACCAGGGTTGGGCTTTTGGGGGGTACTGGAGGACCAGGGTTGGTCTGATGGGGGGTGCTGGAGGACCAGGGCTGGGAAACACTGGTCTATGTCATTGAAAGATGTTCCTATTGTTTTGTACACTCAGTGTATGTGACCTATAGGAACCTACTGAAAAACGTTACTTTGACTCCCTCTCCATCCACCTCTTTCTCTCTCCAGCCCGATGCCCACCTACCGCGTAGACGCTGACAAAGGCTTCAACTTCTCCCTCGCAGACGACGCCTTCGTGTGTCAGAAAAAGAACCACTTCCAGGTCACTGTGTACTGCGGCATGCTGGGAGATCCCAAGTACATCAAGACCAGCGAGGGCCTGCAGCCCATAGACTGCTTTTATCTCAAACTCAACGGGGTCAAGGTGAGGGAGCTGGGGAGAGGGGCGGTCCGGGTTGGGGTCAATAACATTTCAATTCAGTCAATACAAGAATTTCAAAATGGAATTGACCCGAATTGTGGCTATCTTTAAGATGAATCCACGAACTGTAAGTCTCTCTGGATAAAGAGTCCGCTAAATGACTAACATGTAAAATGGAAGATACTCAGTAAGATAATCAGTTGAACAGGGTCTTTCATCACCTGTTCCTGTCTGGCTCATAATCCTATCTCCTGTCTGTCTCCTGTCTGTCTCCTTACTGTCTCCTGGCTCTCTCCTTCCCTTCTCCTGTCTGTCTCCTTCCTGTCTCCTGTATGTCTCCTTCCTGTCTCCTGTCTGTCTCCTTCCTGTCTCCTTCCTGTCTCCGTCCTGCCTCCTGTCTGTCTCCTGTCCGTCTCCTTCCTGTCTCCTGTCTGTGTCCTTCACTTCTCCTTCCCGTCTCCTTCCTTCCTACCTCCTGTCTGTCTTACTGTCTCCTGGCTCTCTCCTTCCCTTCTCCTGTCTGTCTCCTTCCTGTCTCCTTTATGTCTCCTTCCTGTCTCCTGTCTGTCTCCTTCCTGTCTCCTTCCTGTCTCCTGTCCGACTTCTTCCTGTCTCCTTCCCATCTCCATCCTGTCTCCTTCCTGTCTCCGTCCTGCCTCCTGTCTGTCTCCTGTCCGTCTCCTTCCTGTCTCCTGTCTGTGTCCTTCACTTCTCCTGTCTGTCTCCTTCCTGTCTCCTTCCTGCCTCCTGTCTGTCTCCTTCCTGTCTCCTTCCTGCCTCCTTCCTGCCTCCTGTCTGTCTCCTTCCTGTCTCCTTCCTGCCTCCTGTCTGTCTCCTTCCTGTCTCCTTCCTGTCTCCTTCCTGCCTCCTGTCTGTCTCCTGTCTGTTTTCCAGCTGGAAGCAATGAACCAGTCCATTAACGTGGAGCAGTCCCAGTCAGACCGCAGCAAGAGACCCTTCAAACCAGTACTGTGAGTAGAGACCCTTCATACCAGTACTGTGAGTAAAGAGACCCTTCAAACCAGTACTGTGAGTAGAGACCCTTCAAACCAGTACTGTGAGTAAAGAGACCCTTCAAACCAGTACTGTGAGTAAAGAGACCCTTCAAACCAGGACTGTGAGTAGAGACCCTTCAAACCAGTACTGTGAGTAGAGACCCTTCAAACCAGTACTGTGAGTAAAGACCCTTCAAACGAGGACTGTGAGTAGAGAGACCCTTCATACCAGTACTGTGAGTAAAGAGACCCTTCATACCAGTACTGTGAGTAGAGACCCTTCAAACCAGGACTGTGAGTAGAGAGACCCTTCAAACCAGTACTGTGAGTAGAGACCCTTCATACCAGTACTGTGAGTAGAGACCCTTCATACCAGAACTGTGAGTAGAGACCCTTCAAACCAGGACTGTGAGTAGAGACTCTTCATACCAGGACTGTGAGTAGAGACCCTTCATACCAGAACTGTGAGTAGAGACTCTTCATACCAGGACTGTGAGTAGAGACCCTTCATACCAGGACTGTGAGTAGAGACCCTTTATACCAGGACTGTGAGTAGAGACCCTTCAAACCAGGACTGTGAGTAGAGAACCTTCATACCAGGACTGTGAGTAGAGACCCTTAAAACCAGGACTGTGAGTAGAGACCCTTCAAACCAGGACTGTGAGTAAAGAGACCCTTCATACCAGGACTGTGAGTAGAGACCCTTCAAACCAGAACTGTGAGTAGAGACCCTTCATACCAGGACTGTGAGTAGAGACCCTTCAAACCAGGACTGTGAGTAGAGACCCTTCAAACCAGGACTGTGAGTAAACAGACCCTTCATACCAGGACTGTGAGTAGAGACCCTTCAAACCAGGACTGTGAGTAAAGAGACCCTTCATACCAGGACTGTGAGTAGAGAAACTTCAAACCAGGACTGTGAGTAAAGATACCCTTCATACCAGGACTGTGAGTAGAGACCCTTCAAACCAGGACTGTGAGTAGAGACCCTTCATACCAGTACTGTGAGTAGAGACCCTTCATACCAGTACTGTGAGTAGAGACCCTTCATACCAGAACTGTGAGTAAAGAGACCCTTCATACCAGTACTGTGAGTAGAGACCCTTCAAACGAGAACTATGAGTAAAGAGACCCTTCATATCAGTACTGTGAGTAGAGACCCTTTATACCAGGACTGTGAGTAGAGACCCTTCAAACCAGGACTGTGAGTAGAGACCCTTCATACCAGGACTGTGAGTAGAGACCCTTAAAACCAGGACTGTGAGTAGAGACCCTTCAAACCAGGACTGTGAGTAAAGAGACCCTTCATACCAGGACTGTGAGTAGAGACCCTTCAAACCAGAACTGTGAGTAGAGACCCTTCATACCAGGACTGTGAGTAGAGACCCTTCAAACCAGGACTGTGAGTAGAGACCCTTCAAACCAGGACTGTGAGTAAAGAGACCCTTCATACCAGGACTGTGAGTAGAGACCCTTTAAACCAGGACTGTGAGTAAAGAGACCCTTCATACCAGGACTGTGAGTAGAGACTCTTCAAACCAGGACTGTGAGTAAAGATACCCTTCATACCAGGACTGTGAGTAGAGACCCTTCAAACCAGGACTGTGAGTAAAGATACCCTTCATACCAGGACTGTGAGTAGAGACCCTTCAAACCAGGACTGTGAGTAGAGACCCTTCAAACCAGGACTGTGAGTAAAGAGACCCTTCATACCAGGACTGTGAGTAGAGACCTTTCAAACCAGGACTGTGAGTAAAGATACCCTTCATACCAGGACTGTGAGTAGAGACCCTTAAAACCAGGACTGTGAGTAGAGACCCTTCATACCAGTACTGTGAGTAAAGACCCTTCATACCAGTACTGTGAGTAGAGAACCTTCATACCAGAACTGTGAGTAAAGAGACCCTTCAAACCAGTACTGTGAGTAGAGACCCTTCAAACGAGAACTGTGAGTAAAGAGACCCTTCAAACCATTACTGTGAGTAGAGACCCTTCATACCAGTACTGTGAGTAGAGACCCTTCATACCAGAACTGTGAGTAAAGAGACCCTTCAAACCAGTACTGTGAGTAGAGACCCTTCATACCAGAACTGTGAGTAAAGAGACCCTTCATACCAGGACTGTGAGTAGAGACCCTTCAAACCAGAACTGTGAATAAAGAGACCCTTCAAACCAGGACTGTGAGTAAAGATACCCTTCATACCAGGACTGTGAGTAGAGACCCTTCAAACCAGGACTGTGAGTAAAGAGACCCTTCAAACCAGGACTGTGAGTAAAGAGACCCTTCATACCAGGACTGTGAGTAGAGACCCTTCATACCAGAACTGTGAGTAGAGACCCTTCATACCAGGACTGTGAGTAGAGACCCTTCAAACCAGGACTGTGAGTAA
>NC_056429.1:4283033-4308033 GCF_018296145.1 Oncorhynchus tshawytscha | reverse complement strand
TCTATCTGAATAACCTCTGTCAGTCTGGCCGTGTCTACCTGATCCGTCCTCTTCTGATCTATCTCAATAACCTCTGTCAGTCTGGCCGTGTCTATCTGACCGTCCTCCTCTGATCTATCTCAATAACCTCTGTCAGTCTGGCCGTGTCTATCTGACCGTCCTCTTCTGATCTATCTCAATAACCTCTGTCAGTCTGGCCGTGTCTATCTGACCGTCCTCCTCTGATCTATCTCAATAACCTCTGTCAGTCTGGCCGTGTCTGTCTGACCGTCCTCTGATCTGTCCTCCTCTGATCTATCTCAATATTTACCTCACAGGAAATAAACTGAAATTTGCAATTCAAAAATGTGAATTTACTTACTTCCTAAATGTATATGAAATTGAGCCAAACCCTTAATATCTATCTGACTTCATGTGTTACGGTTTAGATTCCTTCTTCTGTAAATATCTACATGTTTTTTGAGGCTGTTAACTTCTCTGGGATATGTGGGACAGTAGCGTCCCACCTTGCCAACAGCCAGTGAAATTGCATGGCGCCAAATTCAAAACAACCGAAATCGCATAATTAAAATTCCTCAAACATACAAGTATTTTAAACCATTTTAAAGATAAACTTGTTGTAAATCCAGCCACAGTGTTCAATTTCAAATAGGCTCTACTGCGAAAGCACACCAAACGATTGTGTTAGGTCTGCACCTAGTCACAGAAAAACACAGCCATTTTTCCAGCCAAAGACAGGAGTCACAAAAAGCAGAAATAGTGATCAAATGAATCACTAACCTTTGATGATCTTCATCAGATGACACTCATAGGACTTCATGTTACACACTACATGTATGTTTTGTTCGATAAAGTTCATATTTATATCCAAAAAATGTCAGTTTACATTGTCACGTTATTTTCAGTAGTTCCGATGCATCCGGTGATTTTGCAGAGAGCCACATCAATTTACAGAAATACTCATAATAAACATTGATGAAAGATACAACTATTATGCCCGGATTTATAGATACACTTCTCCTTAATGCAACCGCTGTGTCAGATTTCAAAAACACTTTACGGAAAAAGCAAACCATGCAATAATCTGAGTACGGCGCTCAGACGACAAATCAAGCCAAACAGATATCCGCCATGTTGTGGAGTCAACAGAAGTCAGAAATAGCATTATAAATATTCACTTAACTTTGTTGATCTTCATCATAATGCACTCCCAGGAATCCTAGTTCCACAATAAATGTTTGTTTTGTTCGATAATGTCCATTATTTATGTCCAAATACCTCCTTTTTGTTTGCGCGTTTAGTACACAACCCAAACTCACGAGGCGCTGGCAAGTCCAGGTGAAAGTTCAGAGGAAAAGTCATATTACAGTTCGTAGAAACATGTCAAACGAAGTATAGAATCAATCTTTAGGATGTTTTTATCATAAATCTTCAATAATGTTTCAACCGGAGAATTCCTTTGTCTGTAGAAATGCAGTGGAACGCAGGTCGCTCTCACGTGAGCGTGCGTGATCAGCTCATGCCACTCTGGCAGACCTCTGACTCATTCAGCTCCCATTCCCCCCTCCTTCACAGTAGAAGCATCAAACAAGGTTCTAAAGACTATTGACATCTAGTGGAAGCCTTGGGAAGTGCAATATGACCCCATAGACACTGTATATTCGATAGGCAATGAGTTGAAAAACTACAAACCTCAGATTTCCCACTTCCTGGTTGGATTTCTTCTCAGATTTTTACCTGCCATATGAGTTCTGTTATACTCACAGACATCATTCAAACAGTTTTAGAAACTTTAGAGTGTTGTCTATCCAAATCTACTATGCATATTCTAGTTTTTATGGCTGAGTAGCAGGCAGTTTACTCTGGGCACCTTTTTATCCAAGCTACTCAATACTGCCCCCCAGTCCCAAAGAAGTTAAACATTCCATGCAGATCAGCAACAGCAAATAAATGTTGGAAGCTACTCAGTGTAGAGGGATATTAATAGCACTGCAAACAAAAGAGGAATGAAAGACCTATTTATATTACGAATGTAAATCAAAGGATATTTTTTTTACAGCTCCCGTCAACTCTAAATATCTCTGTGTTGTCTGTCCCTTTCCTTCTCTGGGTTTCCAGGCGTCTAACCCGGGTCAGTTTGAGAGTGACAGTGAGGTGTTGTGGCAGCGCGGTCAGCTACCTGACTCAGTGTACCACCACGGCCGGGTCGGTATCAACACCGACCGGCCAGACGAGGCCATGGTCATCCACGGCAACCTGAAGGTCATGGGGTCACTGGTGCACCCTTCCGATATACGGGCCAAAGAGAACGTCCACGAGGTGAGGGGGGCTATAGATATATAAGATAAGATAAGATAAGCTCTTTGTGTGTGGTTTGTTCTCTGACTGTCTGTCTGCATGTTAGTGTAGTGATGCAAAAATGCTTATCAAAATCTTAATAAAAAAATTCCCTGACAATTTTTTAAAATTTAAACAAAAATTTGTGTTACAACAATTCACAACATTTTATATTGTGTTTTCTCTGTTCATTGTCCTGAAACCTTCATCATCCATTAGCCGTATGTTCCTGTCTGTAATCTAGCTGCATAGTCATATCCAAATCTATGTGTGTGTGTGTGTGTGTGTGTGTGTGTGTGTGTGTGTGTGTGTGTGTGTGTGTGTGTGTGTGTGTGTGTGTGTGTGTGTGTGTGTGTGTGTGTGTGTGTGTGTGTATGTATGTGTGTGTGTGTGTGTGTGTGTGTGTGTGTGTGTGTGTGTGTGTGTGTGTGTGTGTGTGTGTGTGTGTGTGTATATAGGTGGACACTACAGGCAACCTGAAGCGGATCAGTCAGATAAGGCTGGTTCATTATCAGTACAAGCCTGAGTTTGCTTCCAGCATGGGCATCGACTCCAGCCCAGAGACTGGTAACTTATACTGTCGTTTTGGGTTAGACATTATAGACAATGAATTAACAGAAATCAGTATTGCATTCCCATCTTAATAACATTTGTATCGTGAGTTATTTTTGTACTTCCTATCCTCCCGCACATTACATTATCGTGTTGTATTATCTAGGAGTGATAGGAATTTACAGTAAGGTGTTGTATTATCTAGGAGTGATAGGAGTTTACAGTAAGGTGTTGTATTATCCAGGAGTGATAGGAGTTTACAGTAAGGTGTTGTATTATCTAGGTGTGATAGGAGTTTACAGTAAGGCGTTGTATTATCTAGGAGTGATAGGAGTTTACAGTAAGGTGTTGTATTATCTAGGTGTGATATTATCTAGGAGTGATAGGAGTTTACAGTAAGGTGTTGTATTATCTAGGTGTGATATTATCTAGGAGTGATAGGAGTTTACAGTAAGGTATTGTATTATCCAGGAGTGATAGGAGCTTACAGTAAGGTGTTGTATTATCTAGGAGTGATAGGAATTTACAGTAAGGTGTTGTATTATCTAGGTGTGATATGAGTTTGCAGTAATGTGTTGTATTATCTAGGAGTGATAGGAGTTTACAGTAAGGTGTTGTATTATCTAGGTGTGATAGGAGTTTACAGTAAGGCGTTGTATTATCTAGGAGTGATAGGAGTTTACAGTAAGGTGTTGTATTATCTAGGTGTGATATTATCTAGGAGTGATAGGAGTTTACAGTAAGGTATTGTATTATCCAGGAGTGATAGGAGCTTACAGTAAGGTGTTGTATTATCCAGGAGTGATAGGAGCTTACAGTAAGGTATTGTATTATCTAGGAGTGATAGGAGTTTACAGTAAGGTATTGTATTATCCAGGAGTGATAGGAGCTTACAGTAAGGTGTTGTATTATCCAGGAGTGATAGGAGCTTACAGTAAGGTGTTGTATTATCCAGGAGTGATAGCTCAGGACGTGCAGCAGATCCTGCCTGAAGCTGTGAAGGAGGGCGGAGATGTGATCTGCTCTAACGGAGAGACCATCCCTAAACTACTGGTGGTTAACAAGGTGAGACATACGCTTTGCACGCGCACAGAGTAACCAAGAAAACTGTATGTATTTAGTAGGGTTGCAAAGTTATTTTAAAATCCAAGTTGGAGAATTCCTGGAAACAGGAAGGAATAACTGGGGAGGGAATAACTGGGGAGGGAATAACTAGGGAGGGAATGACTGGGGAGGGATTAACTGGGGAGGGAATGACTGGGGAGGGAATAACTGGGGAGGGATTAACTGGGGAGGGATTAACTGGGGAGGGAATGACTGGGGAGGGAATAACTGGGGAGGGAATGACTGGGGAGGGAATAACTGGGGAGGGAATAACTAGGGAGGGAATGACTGGGGAGGGATTAACTGGGGAGGGAATGACTGGGGAGGGAATAACTGGGGAGGGATTAACTGGGGATGGATTAACTGGGGAGGGATTAACTGGGGAGGGATTAACTGGGGAGGGAATAACTGGGGAGGGAATAACTGGGGAGGGAATAACTAGGGAGGGAATGACTGGGGAGGGATTAACTGGGGAGGGATTAACTGGGGAGGGAATAACTGGGGAGGGAATAACTGGGGAGGGAATGACTGGGGAGGGATTAACTGGGGAGGGAATGACTGGGGAGGGATTGACTGGGGAGGGATTAACTGGGGAGGGATTAACTGGGGAGGGAATAACTGGGGAGGGAATAACTAGGGAGGGAATGACTGGGGAGGGATTAACTGGGGAGGGAATGACTGGGGAGGGAATAACTGGGGAGGGATTAACTGGGGAGGGATTAACTGGGGAGGGATTAACTGGGGAGGGATTAACTGGGGAGGGAATAACTGGGGAGGGAATAACTGGGGAGGGGATGACTGGGGAGGGATTAACTGGAGAGGGAATGACTGGGGAGGGATTGACTGGGGAGGGAATGACTGGGGAGGGATTAACTGGGGAGGGATTAACTGGGGAGGGATTAACTGGGGAGGGATTAACTGGGGAGGGAATAACTGGGGAGGGAATGACTGGGGAGGGATTAACTGGGGAGGGATTAACTGGGGAGGGATTAACTGGGGAGGGAATAACTGGGGAGGGATTAACTGGGGAGGGAATAACTGGGGAGGGATTAACTGGGGAGGGATTAACTGGGGAGGGAATGACTGGGGAGGGATTAACTGGGGAGGGAATGACTGGGGAGGGATTAACTGGGGAGGGAATGACTGGGGAGGGATTAACTGGGGAGGGATTAACTGGGGAGGGATTAACTGGGGAGGGATTAACTGGGGAGGGATTAACTGGGGAGGGATTAACTGGGGAGGGAATGACTGGGGAGGGATTAACTGGGGAGGGAATAACTGGGGAGGGAATAACTGGGGAGGGATTAACTGGGGAGGGATTAACTGGGGAGGGAATAACTGGGGAGGGAATAACTGGGGAGGGAATGACTGGGGAGGGATTAACTGGGGAGGGAATAACTGGGGAGGGAATACCTGGGGAGGGATTAACTGGGGAGGGATTAACTGGGGAGGGAATAACTGGGGAGGGAATAACTGGGGAGGGATTAACTGGGGAGGGATTAACTGGGGAGGGATTAACTGGGGAGGGATTAACTGGGGAGGGAATAACTGGGGAGGGAATAACTAGGGAGGGAATGACTGGGGAGGGATTAACTGGGGAGGGAATGACTGGGGAGGGAATAACTGGGGAGGGATTAACTGGGGAGGGATTAACTGGGGAGGGATTAACTGGGGAGGGAATAACTGGGGAGGGAATAACTGGGGAGGGAATAACTGGGGAGGGATTAACTGGGGAGGGATTAACTGGGGAGGGATTAACTGGGGAGGGAATAACTGGGGAGGGATTAACTGGGGAGGGATTAACTGGGGAGGGATTAACTGGGGAGGGATTAACTGGGGAGGGATTAACTGGGGAGGGAATAACTGGGGAGGGAATAACTGGGGAGGGGATGACTGGGGAGGGATTAACTGGAGAGGGAATGACTGGGGAGGGATTGACTGGGGAGGGAATGACTGGGGAGGGATTAACTGGGGAGGGATTAACTGGGGAGGGATTAACTGGGGAGGGATTAACTGGGGAGGGAATAACTGGGGAGGGAATGACTGGGGAGGGATTAACTGGGGAGGGATTAACTGGGGAGGGATTAACTGGGGAGGGAATAACTGGGGAGGGATTAACTGGGGAGGGAATAACTGGGGAGGGATTAACTGGGGAGGGATTAACTGGGGAGGGAATGACTGGGGAGGGATTAACTGGGGAGGGAATGACTGGGGAGGGATTAACTGGGGAGGGAATGACTGGGGAGGGATTAACTGGGGAGGGATTAACTGGGGAGGGATTAACTGGGGAGGGATTAACTGGGGAGGGATTAACTGGGGAGGGATTAACTGGGGAGGGAATGACTGGGGAGGGATTAACTGGGGAGGGAATAACTGGGGAGGGAATAACTGGGGAGGGATTAACTGGGGAGGGATTAACTGGGGAGGGAATAACTGGGGAGGGAATAACTGGGGAGGGAATGACTGGGGAGGGATTAACTGGGGAGGGAATAACTGGGGAGGGAATACCTGGGGAGGGATTAACTGGGGAGGGATTAACTGGGGAGGGAATAACTGGGGAGGGAATAACTGGGGAGGGATTAACTGGGGAGGGATTAACTGGGGAGGGATTAACTGGGGAGGGATTAACTGGGGAGGGAATAACTGGGGAGGGAATAACTAGGGAGGGAATGACTGGGGAGGGATTAACTGGGGAGGGAATGACTGGGGAGGGAATAACTGGGGAGGGATTAACTGGGGAGGGATTAACTGGGGAGGGATTAACTGGGGAGGGAATAACTGGGGAGGGAATAACTGGGGAGGGAATAACTGGGGAGGGATTAACTGGGGAGGGATTAACTGGGGAGGGATTAACTGGGGAGGGAATAACTGGGGAGGGATTAACTGGGGAGGGATTAACTGGGGAGGGATTAACTGGGGAGGGATTAACTGGGGAGGGAATAACTGGGGAGGGAATAACTGGGGAGGGATTAACTGGGGAGGGATTAACTGGGGAGGGAATAACTGGGGAGGGATTAACTGGGGATGGATTAACTGGGGAGGGAATAACTGGGGAGGGAATAACTGGGGAGGGAAATGGGAAATCCTCCAACCGAGATTTCTGAAGAACCTGACAACTCTGGAAAAGATTTCAGGATATGGCAACAGACACACAAACGCCAACTTCTATGCCTCTTTCTCTCTCTCTCTCTCCCTCTCTCTCTCCCTCTCTCTCTCTTTATCTCTCTCCTCTCTCTCTCTTCATCTCTGTCCTCTCTCTCTCTCCCTCTCTCTCCTCTCTCTCTCTTCATCTCTGTCCTCTCTCTCTCTCTCTCTCCCTCTCTCTCCTCTCTCTCTCTTCATCTCTGTCCTCTCTCTCTCTCTCTCTCTCTCTCTCTCTCTCATCTACCTTTTTCTCCTCCTCTCTCTCTCTCTCTCTCCATCTCTCTCTCTCCATCTCTCTCTCTCCATCTCTCTCTCTCCCCATCTCTCTCCATCTCTCTCCATCTCTCTCTCTCTCTCTCTCTCTCTCTCTCTCTCTCCCTCTCTCTCTCTCTCTCTCTCTCTCCATCTACCTTTTTCTCCTCCTCTCTCTTTCTCTTTCTCTTTCTCTTTCTCTTTCTCTTTCTCTCCCTCTCTCCCTCTCTCTCTCTCTCTCTCTCTCTCTCTCTCTCTCTCTCTCTCTCTCTCTCTCTCTCTCTCTCTCTCTCTCTCTCTCTCTCTCTCTCTCTCTCTCTCTCTCTCTCTCTCTCTCTCTCTCTCTCTCTCTCTCTCTCTCTCTCTCTCTCTCTCTCTCTCTCTCTCTCTCTCTCTCTCTCTCTCTCTCTCTCTCTCTCTCTCTCTCTCTCTCTCTCTCTCTCTCTCTCTCTCTCTCTCTCTCTCTCTCTCTCTCCTCTCTAGGACCGTATCTTCATGGAGAACGTAGGAGCAGTGAAAGAGCTGTGTAAACTGACTGACAACCTGGAGACTCGTATAGATGAACTGGAGCGCTGGAGCAGGAAGCTGGCCAAACTCCGCCGTCTGGACAGCATGAAGAGTACCGTCAGCGGAGGCACCACCAGGTAGGACACGCCTGGATATTATGCATTGCATAGGTGCACCTGATTTAGCTTGGAGTTTACACTACTGGTAAGCTACTATTCCACTGGTTCCATTGTACCACTGCAATGATTTCATCTTCTTACCATCTCTCCAGCCAATCAGGAAGCCAGTTCAGCAGGACAGGAAGTGTCCCTCTGAAGAAGAAGAAGACAGTCAAACCTGGGAGCAAGGTGAGTCTCTCTGACCTGTATGTTTCTCTACTTATCAAAATGTCTATGGACTCAAAATGGATGGTATTTAGTCAGGATCATTAGGTTTGACAGAAATTATGATGAACAGATAGTATAATTAGCACATATTATGATTAGCATATCTCAAAATTAACCTAAATTATGATAAACATATATTGTGCTTAACATATATTATAATTAACATACATTAAGGTAAACAGATATTATGATTAACAGATAGTTCAATTAACATATAATATGTAATTTTCATCATAGGTACTGTAATGTTCATCATAGGTACACTTCAACTATGACAGACAAAATTAGAAAAAAAAATCCTGAAAATCACATTGTAGGATTTTTAATGAATTTATTTGCAAATTATGGTGGAAAATAAGTATTTGGTCAATAACAAAAGTTTATCTCAATACTTTGTTATATACCCTTTGTTGGCAATGACAGAGGTCAAACGTTTTCTGTAAGTCTTCACAAGGTTTTCACACACTGTTGCTGGTATTTTGGCCCATTCCTCCATGCAGATCTCCTCTAGAGCAGTGATGTTTTGGGTCTGTTGCTGGGCAACACGGACTTTCAACTTTTCTATGGGGTTGAGATCTGGAGACTGGCTAGGCCACTCCAGGACCTTGAAATGCTTCTTACGAAGCCACTCCTTCATTGCCCGGGCGGTGTGTTTGGGATCATTGTCATGCTGAAAGACCCAGCCACGTTTCATCTTCAATGCCCTTGCTGATGGAAGGAGGTTTTCACTCAAAATCTCACGATACATCGCCCCATTCATTCTTTCTTTTACACGGATCAGTCGCCCTGGTCCCTTTGCAGAACAACAGCCCCAAAGCATAATGTTTCCACCCCCATGCTTCACAGTAGGTATGGTGTTCTTTGGCTGCAACTCAGCATTCTTTGTCCTCCAAACACGACGAGTTGAGTTTTTACCAAAAAGTTATATTTTGGTTTCATCTGACCATATGACATTCTCCCAATCTTCTTATGGATCATTCAAATGCTCTCTAGCAAACTTCAGACGGGCCTGGACATGTACTGGCTTAAGCAGGGTGACTCGTCTGGCACTGCAGGATTTGAGTCCCTGGTGGCGTAGTGTGTTGCTGATGGTAGGCTTTGTTACTTTGGTCCCAGCTCTCTGCAGGTCATTCACTAGGTCCCCCCGTGTGGTTCTGGGATTTTTGCTCACCGTCCTTATGATCATTTTGACCCCACGGGGTGAGATCTTGCGTGGAGCCCCAGATCGAGGGAGATTATCAGTGGTCTTGTATGTCTTCCATTTCCTAATAATTGCTCCCACAGTTGATTTCTTCAAACCAAGCTGCTTACCTATTGCAGATTCAGTCTTCCCAGCCTGGTGCAGGTCTACAATTTTGTTTCTGGTGTCCTTTGACAGCTCTTTGGTCTTGACCATAGTGGAGTTTGGAGTGTGACCGTTTGAGGTTGTGGACAGGTGTCTTTTATACTGATAACAAGTTCAAACAGGTGCCATTAATACAGGTAACGAGTGGAGGACAGAGGAGCCTCTTAAAGAAGAAGTTACAGGTCTGTGAGAGCCAGAAATCTTGCTTGTTTCTAGGTGACCAAATACGTATTTTCCACCATAATTTGCAAATAAATTCATTAAAAATCCTACAATGTGATTTTCTGGATTTTTAAAAAATAATTTTGTCTGTCATAGTTGAAGTGTACCTATGATGAAAATTACCGGCCTCTCTCATCGTGTTAAGTGGGAGAACTTGCACAATTGGTGGCTGACTAAATACTTTTTTGCCCCACTGTATATGTTGTGATTAACATATATTATAATTTATACATATTTTCATTAACATATATTATAAATATCAGGTATTATGAATAATATACATTATAATTATTATAATTTCATTATAACCCCAGAGCAGGGCTGTATCGGTGTGTGGTTCCACAGTCTAACCCCAGAGCAGGGCTGTATCGGTGTGTGGTTCCACAGTCTAACCCCAGAGCAGGGCTGTATCAGTGTGTGGTTCCACAGTCTAACCCCAGAGCAGGGCTGTATCAGTGTGTGGTTCCACAGTCTAACCCCAGAGCAGGGCTGTATCAGTGTGTGGTTCCACAGTCTAATCCCAGAGCAGGGCTGTATCAGTGTGCGGTTCCACAGTCTAATCCCAGAGCAGGGCTGTATCAGTGTGTGGTTCCACAGTCTAACCCCAGAGCAGGGCTGTATCAGTGTGTGGTTCCACAGTCTAACCCCAGAGCAGGGCTGTATCAGTGTGTGGTTCCACAGTCTAACCCCAGAGCAGGGCTGTATCAGTGTGCGGTTCCACAGTCTAATCCCAGAGCAGGGCTGTATCAGTGTGCGGTTCTAACCTGTAGCTCTGTGTGGTTCCAGAGTCTGACCCCAGAGCAGGGATGTATCAGCCACAGGGTGATGCAGGGAATCATTCTGGCTCTAGTCGTCGTCATGACCTTCAGTGTCATCTCCATGTCTGTCCTGTACGTGTTGACACTGCACCACAGAGGCGACGTCCCTGAGAAGGCTGGGTATGTATGCTGTTCTCATCAGGCAGATCCAGTACATGAGACACCTCAACCATCTACACTATATGAGATACCTCAATCATATACATGATATACCTCAATCATATACATAATATACCTCAATCATATACATGAGATACCTCAATCATATGCATGAAATACCTCAATCATATACACTACATGAGATACCTCAATCATATACATATATATACTCTCTATACTCTCTCTCTCTCTTCCTCGCTCTGTCTTTCTGTCTCTCTCTCTCTCTCTCTGTTCTCTCTCTCTCCCTTCTCTCTCTCTCTTCCTCGCTCTCTCTTTCTGTCTCTCTCTCTCTCTCTCTCTCTCTCTCTTTCTGTCTCTCTCTCTCTCTCTCTCTTCCTCACTGTCTGTCTGTCTGTCTGTCTCTCTCTCTCTCTCTCTCTCTCTCTCTCTCTCTCTCTCTTTCTATCTCTCTCTCTCTCTCTCTCTCTCTCTCTCTCTCCCTTCTCTCTCTCCCTTCCTCGCTCTCTCTTTCTGTCTCTCTCTCCTCTCTCTCTCTCTCTCTCTCTTCCTCACTGTCTCTCTCTCTCTCTCTCTCTCTCTCTCTCCCTTCTCTCTCTCCCTTCCTCGCTCTCTCTTTCTTTCTCTCTCTCTCTCTCTCTCTCTCTCTCTCTCTCTCTCTCCCTTCTCTCTCTCCCTTCCTCGCTCTCTCTTTCTGTCTCTCTCCCCCTCTCTCTCTCTCTCTCTCTCTCTCTCTCTCTCTCTCTCCCTTCCTCGCTCTCTCTTTCTGTCTCTCTCTCCCTCTCTCTCTCCCTTCTCTCTCTCTCGCTCCCTTCTCTCTCTCTCTCTTTATCTCTCTCCCTTTCTCTCCTTCTACCCCCTTTCCCCTCTCACTCTCCCATTCTCTTATCTTTGATTAATACTGTACTGTAGGTTTGTGATAAGGGCGTTTCTTTGCCTGCGTCTCAAGAGGTCATGACTCATTTCTACTGTTGACTATTAATACTGTACTGTAGGTTGACTTGCTTGCCAGTCCAGTCTGGAACATTACAAGTAGGCCGAAACAGACACATGTACATGCAGTAGGCCGAAACAGACACATGTACATGCAGTAGGCCTATACAGACACATGTACATGCAGTAGGCCTATACAGACACATGTACATGCAGTAGGCCTGTACAGACACATGTACATGCAGTAGGCCTATACAGACACATGTACATGCAGTAGGCCTATACAGACAAATGTACATGCAGTAGGCCTGTACAGACACATGTACATGCAGTAGGCCTATACAGACAAATGTACATGCAGTCGTTCTATACAGACACATGTACATGCAGTAGGCCTATACAGACACATGTACATGCAGTAGGCCTATACCTACAAATGTACATGCAGTCGGCCTATACAGACAAAGGCGTTGTGAAAGAATAAGGTTAGTTTTCTGATTACTTCACATTATTTATTCAGCCCCCCCACCTGACGCTGTCTCTGCTTTTCTATTCTATTCTTTTCTATTCTATTCTATTCTATTCTATTCTATTCTATTCTATTATATTATTTTCTATTCTATTCTATTCTATTATTTTCTATTCTATTCTATTATTTTCTATTCTATTCTATTATTTTCTATTCTATTCTATTCTATCATTTTCTATTCTATTATTTTCTTTTCTATTCTATTATATTCTATTATTTTCTATTCTATTCTTTTCTACTCTATTCTATTCTATTCTTTATTTTCTATTATATTCTATTATTTTCTATTCTATTATATTCTATTTTTTTCTATTCTATTATATTCTATTATTTTCTATTCTATTCTATTCTATTATTTTCTATTCTATTCTATTATTTTCTATTCTATTCTTTTCTATTCTATTCTATTCTATTATATTCTATTCTATTCTTTTCTATTCTATTCTATTCTATTCTATTATATTATATTCTTTTCTATTCTATTATATTCTATTCTATTATATTCTATTATATTCTATTATTTTCTATTCTATTCTATTCTTTTCTATTCTAGTCTATTCTATTCTATTATATTCTATTATATTCTATTCTATTATATTCTATTCTATTCTTTTCTATTCTATTATATTCTTTTCTATTCTATTCTATTCTATTATTGTCTATTCTATTCTATTCTTTTCTATTCTATTCTATTCTATTCTTTTCTTTTATATTCTATTCTATTCTTTTCTATTCTATTCTATTCTATTCTATTCTATTCTTTTCTTTTCTATTCTATTCTATTCTTTTCTATTATATTATATTCTTTTCTATTTTTTTCTATTCTATTCTATTATTTTCTATTCTATTCTATTATTTTCAATTCTATTCTATTCTATTCTATTCTACTCTTTTCTTTTGTATTCTATTCTCTGTGTTCTCTCTGACTGTACTGTAATGGGGTGGCAGGTTAGCCTAGTGGTTAGAGCATTGGGCCAGTAACTGAAAGGTTGCTAAATCAAATCCCCCGAGCTGACAAGGTTAAAAAAAATCTGTCGTCCTACCCCTGAACCAGGCGGTTAAACCCACTGTTCCCCTGAACCAGGCAGTTAACCCACTGTTCCCCTGAACCAGGCAGTTAACCCACTGTTCCCCTGAACAGGCAGTTAACCCACTGTTCCCCTGAACAAGGCAGTTAACCCACTGTTCCTAGGCCGTCATTTGAAAATAAGAATTTGTTCTTAACTGACTTGCCTGGTTAAATTAATAAAGGTTAAAATGTTCTGACATCCCTCAGGTCCAGGTCTGCAGTGGGATCATCTAGAAGGACGGCCTCCGGTCCTCGATCCACCACCCCGACACTTCCAGGTCAGCGACACACACTGGGACATATGAATCAATGGCAGCCTACTTCATTACATTTGACAGTGGATTGAATAACTGTCGTATCTGTTCTGTACAGATACAGTCCCGCCCTCTCCTTCACTGTCCAATCCTGCAGCTTGCTGCCCGCCTACAACTGCTACAAACAACCAATCAGCAACTGCTCTGTCGCCAAGCAACAACCAATCTACATCGGGTAAGAAAACACCCATCTGTCCTATCACACCAAACGAAAAGATGAACCCATACCTTCACTTCATTCATAACCTATAGCCCATACATAACTCATACATAAACCATACATGACCCATATATGACCCATACATAACCCACTCATAACCAATTCATAACCCATACATGACCCATACATGACCCATATATAACCCATGCATAACCCATACATAACCCATACATAACCCATACATAACCCATACGTAACCTATACATGACCCATACATAACCCATACATAACCCATACATAACCCATACGTAACCCATACATAACCCATACATAGCCCATACATAACCCATACATGACCCATATATAACCCATACATAACCCATACATAACCCATACATAACCCATACATAACCCATACGTAACCTATACGTAGCCCATACATAACCCATACGTAACCTATACATAACCCATATGTAACCCATACATAGGCAGTGAGTAAACATTTCATAAACAACAAATATATCAACTTGCATTTGTTGACAGAAGCATTCATGACACCAGTTTCTCTCCTCTCTCCTGTAGAGCTGAGTAGTCTGGGCAGTATCAACAAGAAGGCCAAGTCCAGGCCTGTGGACAAGGACGGACGCTACCGGAACCGTCTCAGCCACACCTCCGCCCCCATGTACCTGTCCAAGGCGAAGAGACCTGCCCCTGCCCCTGCAGGAGACCTGGAGGTTGTAGGGGGTGCCACGAACCGGCTGCCTGGACCGGGTGGGCCTGGAGGCCAACAGACCCTGCCTCGGAGACAACGCCGGGACAACACACACAGCGACACAGAGGAGGAAGCAGGGGAAATATCATCCCCTTCCCTTATAGATCTACACATCCTGGAGACAGACCAACACATCTCATCACACAACTGTCCCCATCCTGACAGCTGCAGGTGGGTCTCCCTGTGTGGTTCTTCTTTAGACTGTATGAGTCAAATGGAGTTTCGACTGGAAATCCTTTGTGAAACACATTATATTAAAGACATTTGACATAACTGGACAGTTTTTATCTCAGTCTCTTCATTTCGAAGACTCAATCATGGACACTCTTACTGACGGGTGTAGCTGCTTTGCCTGATGTATTGTTGTCTCTACCTTCTTGCCCTTTGTGCTGTTGTCTGTGCCCAATGATGTTTGTACCATGTTTTATTCTGCTAACATGTTGTGTTGCTACCATGTTATGATGCTACCATGCTGTGTTGTCATGTTGTGTTGCTACCATGTTGTGTTGTCATGTTGTGTTGCTACCATGTTGTGTTGCTAACATGCTGTGTTGTCATGTTGTGTTGCTACCATGCTGTGTTGTCATGTTGTGTTTCTACCATGTTGTGTTGTCATGTTGTGTTGCTACCATACTGTGTTGTCATGTTGTGTTGCTACCATGTTGTGTTGCTAACATGCTGTGTTGTCATGTTGTGTTGCTAACATGCTGTGTTGTCATGTTGTGTTGCTACCATGCTGTGATGTCATGTTGTGTTGCTACCATACTGTGATGTCATGTTGTGTTGCTACCATACTGTGTTGTCATGTTGTGTTGCTACCATGTTGTGTTGCTAACATGCTGTGTTGTCATGTTGTGTTGCTAACATGCTGTGTTGTCATGTTGTGTTGCTACCATGCTGTGATGTCATGTTGTGTTGCTACCATACTGTGATGTCATGTTGTGTTGCTACCATACTGTGTTGTCATGTTGTGTTGCTACCATGTTGTGTTGCTAACATGCTGTGTTGTCATGTTGTGTTGCTACCATGCTGTGATGTCATGTTGTGTTGCTAACATGCTGTGTTGTCATGTTGTGTTGCTACCATGCTGTGATGTCATGTTGTGTTGCTACCATGCTGTGATGTCATGTTGTGTTGCTACCATACTGTGTTGTCATGTTGTGTTGCTACCATGTTGTGTTGCTAACATGCTGTGTTGTCATGTTGTGTTGCTACCATGCTGTGTTGTCATGTTGTGTTGCTACCATGTTGTGTTGTCATGTTGTGTTGCTACCATGTTGTGTTGTCATGTTGTGTTGCTACCATGTTATGATGCTACCATGCTGTGTTGTCATGTTGTGTTGCTACCATGCTGTGATGTCATGTTGTGTTGCTACCATGCTGTGATGTCATGTTGTGTTGCTACCATACTGTGTTGTCATGTTGTGTTGCTACCATGTTGTGTTGCTAACATGCTGTGTTGTCATGTTGTGTTGCTACCATACTGTGTTGTCATGTTGTGTTGCTACCATGTTGTGTTGCTAACATGCTGTGTTGTCATGTTGTGTTGCTACCATGTTGTGTTGTCATGTTGTGTTGCTACCATGTTGTGTTGCTAACATGCTGTGTTGTCATGTTGTGTTGCTACCATGCTGTGATGTCATGTTGTGTTGCTACCATACTGTGATGTCATGTTGTGTTGCTACCATACTGTGTTGTCATGTTGTGTTGCTACCATGTTGTGTTGCTAACATGCTGTGTTGTCATGTTGTGTTGCTAACATGCTGTGTTGTCATGTTGTGTTGCTACCATGCTGTGATGTCATGTTGTGTTGCTACCATACTGTGATGTCATGTTGTGTTGCTACCATACTGTGTTGTCATGTTGTGTTGCTACCATGTTGTGTTGCTAACATGCTGTGTTGTCATGTTGTGTTGCTACCATGCTGTGATGTCATGTTGTGTTGCTACCATACTGTGATGTCATGTTGTGTTGCTACCATACTGTGTTGTCATGTTGTGTTGCTACCATGTTGTGTTGCTAACATGCTGTGTTGTCATGTTGTGTTGCTACCATGCTGTGATGTCATGTTGTGTTGCTACCATACTGTGATGTCATGTTGTGTTGCTACCATACTGTGTTGTCATGTTGTGTTGCTACCATGTTGTGTTGCTAACATGCTGTGTTGTCATGTGTTACTACCATGCTGTGTTGTCATGTTGTGTTGCTACCATGTTATGATGCTACCATACTGTGTTGTCATGTTGTGTTGCTACCATGTTTTATGCTGCTACCATGTTGTGTTGCTAACATGCTGTGTTGTCATGTTGTGTTGCTACCATACTGTGTTGTCATGTTGTGTTGCTACCATGTTTTATGCTGCTACCATGTTGTGTTGCTACCATGTTTTATGCTGCTACCATGTTGTGTTGCTACCTGCCTCTCTTGTCGTGATGTGTGTTTTGTCCTATATTTAGATTGTATTTATTTGTATTTATAATCCCAGCCCCCGTCCCAGCAGGAGGCCTTTTGCCTCATGGTAAATAAGAATTAGATCTTAACTGACTTGGCTGGTTAAATAAAGGTTAAATAAAAAAAAATAAAAAAATGTCAATAAAGATAAATTGCTTGTACTGTTGGCGTTTGTGTGACTGCATTACATCCTGATTTTTATGTTTTATCTACAGCTATACCGTACCACTCTCAGCAATCAAGAACTCTTCCATGTCACAGATCACTCTACACATGATGTGAGTAGACATGGTTACAGATCACTCTCCATATGATGTGAGTAGCCATGGTTACAGATCACTCTCCATATGATGTGAGTAGCCATGGTTACAGATCACTCTCCATATGATGTGAGTAGCCATGGTTACAGATCACTCTCCATGTGGTGTGAGTAGGCATGGTTACAGATCACTCTACACATGATGTGAGTAGCCATGGTTACAGATCACTCTCCATGTGATGTGAGTAGCCATGGTTACAGATCACTCTACACATGAAGTCCAGACCACAGGACATAAAACAACAAAACAACTCAGCTATCTACAGTCATGATGAAGTCCATGACGGCTGCATGTGTTTATATGTAGTGGCCAAGCAGACAAACCTGTTTTTGTTACACAAAATAGGTGATTTACTAACTACACCTTTTCTATTGATCACGCCTGTAACGACTTGTCACCATCCTTCCCTCCGTCCTCCGTCCTCAGTTCCTGTTTCTTCACAGTGTTGTAACGACATGTCACCATCCTTCCCTCCGTCCTCCGTCCTCAGTTCCTGTTTCTTCACAGTGTTGTAACGACATGTCACCATCCTTCCCTCCGTCCTCCGTCCTCAGTTCCTGTTTCTTCACAGTGTTGTAACGACATGTCACCATCCTTCCCTCCGTCCTCCGTCCTCAGTTCCTGTTTCTTCACAGTGTTGTAACGACATCTCACCATCCTTCCCTCTGTCCCCAGTTCCAGCACCAGCGTGTGGGTCAGACAGTGTGGCGCCACCAGAGGACGTCTGTGTCCTGACCACACAGAGACAGAGCTTCACGCGGGAGAGAAAAAAGTCACTGAGGTACATCTATACACTTAATACAATATAACTTATAAACTCAGCAAAAATAGAAACGTCCTCTCACTGTCAACTGCGTTTATTTTCAGCAAACTTAACATGTGTAAATATTTGTATGAACAAGATTCAACAACTGAGACATAAACTGAACAAGTTCCACAGACATGTGACTAACAGAAATGGAATAATGTGTCCCTGAACAAAGGGGGGGTCAAAATCAAAAGTAACAGTCAGTATTTGTTGTGGCCACCAGCTGCATTAAGTACTGCAGTGCATCTCCTCCTCATGGACTGCACCAGATTTGCCAGTTCTTGCTGTGAGATGTTACCCCACTCTTCCACCAAGGTACCTGCAAGTTCCCTGACATTTCTGGGGGGAATGGCCCTAGCCCTCACCCTCCGATCCAACGGGTCCCAGACGTGCTCAATGGAATTGAGAACCGGGCTCTTCGCTGGCCATGGCAGAACACTGACAGTCCTGTCTTGCAGGAAATAATTCACAGAACGAGAAGTTTGGCTGGTGGCATTGTCATGCTGGAGGGTCATGTCAGGATGAGCCTGCAGGAAGGGTACCACATGAGGGAGGAGGATGTCTTCCCTGTAATGCACAGCGTTGAGATTGCCTGCAATGACAACAAGCTCAGTCCGATGATGCTGTGACACACCGCCCCAGACCATGACGGACCCTCCACCTCCAAATCGATCCTGCTCCAGAGTACAGGCTTCCTTCGACGATAAACGCGAATCCGACCATCACCCCTGGTGAGAAGAAACTGTGACTCGTCAGTGAAGAGCACTTTTAGCCAGTCCTGTCTGGTCCAACGACGGTGTGTTTGTGCCAATAGGCGACATTGCTGCCGGTGATGTCTGGTGAGGACCTGCCTTACAACAGACCTACAAGCCCTCAGTCTAGCCTCTCTCAGCCTATTGCGGACAGTCTGAGCACTGATGGAGGGATTGTGTGTTCCTGGTGTAACTCGGGCAGTTGTTGCTGCCATCCTGTACTTGTCCTGCAGGTGTGATGTTATGATGTACCGATCCTGTGCAGGTGTTGTCACACGTGGTCTGCCACTGCGAGGACGATCAGCTGTCCGTCCTGTCTCCGTGTAGCGCTGTCTTAGGCATCTCACAGTATGGACATCTGGCCACATCTGCAGTCCTCATGCCTCATTGCAGCATGCCTAAGGCACGTTCACGCAGATGAGCCTGGGCATCTTTCCTTTGGTGTTTTTCAGAGTCAGTAGAAAGGCCTCTTTAGTGTTCTAAGTTTTCATAACTGTGACCTTAATTGCCTACTGTTAGTGTCTTAACGACCGTTCCACAGGTGCATGTTCATTAATTGTTTATGGTTCATTGAACAAGCATTAGAAACAGTGTTTAAACCCTTTACAATGAAGATCTGTGAAGTTATTTGGATTTTTACTAATTATCTTTGAAAGACAGGGTCCTGAAAAAGGGGTGTTTTTTTCTGAGTTTATCACTGACCAGGGTTCGGGGTTCGTTCTATTTCAACTAAGGAAGTAAACTGTAATTCCGATACTTTTCAAATGGACTGAGTTGACGATGAGCTGTCCAATTGACACCGACCCTGTTGTTGATGACTTTGCTTATGGAGCTACTGACTGACCTCTTGACCTCTTTCTCCTCAGGGGACAGATCACCTGTGGCCAGTATCTGTCCTGTCATTCCAGGACGTGACCTATCACTTCAGAGTGGCCGAGTCTGTGAGTATTGACTCGATTATATATGACCATTAATTTAAAAAAATAAAAATTGATTTAAAGTTGCTTCATCTTCATCTTCTCCTTCTGGCAGAGTGAAGTGAGGTGTGGCGCAGAGGAGGAAAATGTATCCATCACACCACCACCATACTCTGACTTCAACTTCCTCATTCAAAGCAGCTGCGCATGAGAGGAGAGGGAACTAAGCATGCAAACTAGTGTGCTTGCTTTGAATCTAGCCTATCCCCTGACTCAGGGTTTCTTAAAGGGGGGAGGCCCTTTTGTCTACGTCCCCAGAGTCAGATGAACCCATTTTTATGTCTCTCCGTCCAGTATGAAGTTAGAGGTAGTTTTGCGAGCCAATGCTAACTAGCGTTAGCGCAATGACTGGAAGTCTACAGGAACAGCTAGCATTCTAGCTGTTCTCATATAGCTCAATGACTGGAAGTCCACAGGAACAATTTAGCGACTTTCTTCATACTGCACGCAGAGACATAAAACTGGTATTCACGAGTTCATCTGACTCTGGGGAAGTAGATAAAATCCCAACTATCCCTTTAACTACTACACCTCCTATCCCATCCCTCTCTCTCTCTCTCTCTCTGTCTCTGTCTCTGTCTCTGTCTCTGTCTGT
The DNA here is from genome assembly GCF_018296145.1 of Oncorhynchus tshawytscha. NCBI lineage: Eukaryota > Metazoa > Chordata > Actinopteri > Salmoniformes > Salmonidae > Oncorhynchus > Oncorhynchus tshawytscha. Next base: position 4,287,569 of record NC_056429.1, on the reverse strand, counting down.
CTCTGTCTCTGTCTGTCTCTGTCTCTGTCTGACTCTCTCACCCTCTCTCTCTCTCTCTCTCTCTCTCTCTCTCTCTCTCTCACTCACTCTCTCTCCCCCCCTCTCTCTCTCTCTCTCTTCTATCCATCCTGTCCTGTATAGAAACATATCCACCAAACTACAGCCTCCTATGCACTTCATTGTATGAAACCTAGGTTTATCATAATGCTATAGTGTTATATTATGCCTTATTAATCATTGTGTAATTTATAATATCCCATTTTCCTGAACTTGTTTTGTGTCTCCTGTACACTCTAACCATTCCTTATGACTGAAAACACAAACCCTGTGTTGAATGTATGGTTTAATACATTTGGTTCTAGTGAGAACACTGTACGTCAGCAGATGATTGGGCATTAGACTTACATTCCGTTCTGGGTTGCTGTATGTCTCGACTTCCTGTCTGGATCCTCCACAGATGGCACCATAGTCAGTGGATTTGGATATACTACTGTAGAAGTTTGTCTCAAACGTTCTTTTGTCTATGCATTGCGGTAACGAAATCCCCCAGGTTTTCTAGAAATCCCGTTTGGAAGATTCCCGCAATCAGAAGTGACGAAATCTGGAACCTTCTCAAAACAGGATATTTGGAAAATCTGGGAATTTTGTGAAAGATACCAGAATTAAGTCTGACATATCGGTTAGAGAAGATCAACTGTTGCCCTACGAGGTTCATTCATTACACACACCAAGTGTCCCAGGTCTAAATCAGTCCCCGATTAGAGGGGAAGAATGAACAGAGTTGATTTTGAGGGTGTTAGAGAAACTGAACTAAAAGGCAGGTTTGCTCACTACCGTGAAGCTGAAACAAACTCAGCTACGGATACATTCAGAAACCTGATTTATCTATACAGATAGCTGATGATCCAGATAACTGATGATCCAGCTACCTGTATAGCTAAGAAATGCTAAGAAACCCATTTTAATTGAAATGCATTAAATCACAGGAGTATATCAAATCTACAAGAAGTGAATGACTTAGCATGATAAGACTGGAGCATGATAAGACTGATAAGACTGGAGATAAACTCAGATAACTGGAAACGGTAGACCTCTGTATACACCATAGCTACAGGACCCATATTGTCTGTCTATGGTATACACTGTTTGCTCTCAGCAGATACATTGTGTGCTCTGAAACACTGTACTGGAACCACAGAATTAGAATGACTCTGATTCTAAGATTCTAATTCTATACACTGTACTGGAACCACAGAATTAGAATGACTCTGATTCTAAGATTCTAATTCTATACACTGTACTGGAACCACAGAATTAGAATGACTCTGATTCTAAGATTCTAATTCTATACACTGTACTGGAACCACAGAATTAGAATGACTCTGATTCTATGATTCTAATTCTATACACTGTACTGGAACCACAGAATTAGAATGACTCTGATTCTATGATTCTAATTCTATACACTGTACTGGAACCACAGAATTAGAATGACTCTGATTCTATGATTCTAAATCGATACACTGTACTGGAACCACAGAATTAGAATGACTCTGATTCTATGATTCTATGATTCTAATTCTATACACTGTACTGGAACCACAGAATTAGAATGACTCTGATTCTATGATTCTAATTCTATACACTGTACTGGAACCACAGAATTAGAATGACTCTGATTCTATGATTCTAATTCTATACACTGTACTGGAACCACAGAATTAGAATGACTCTGATTCTATGATTCTAATTCTATACACTGTACTGGAACCACAGAATTAGAATGACTCTGATTCTATGATTCTAATTCTATACACTGTACTGGAACCACAGAATTAGAATGACTCTGATTCTATGATTCTAATTCTATACACTGTACTGGAACCACAGAATTAGAATGACTCTGATTCTAAGATTCTAATTCTATACACTGTACTGGAACCACAGAATTAGAATGACTCTGATTCTATGATTCTAATTCTATACACTGTACTGGAACCACAGAATTAGAATGACTCTGATTCTAAGATTCTAATTCTATACACTGTACTGGAACCACAGAATTAGAATGACTCTGATTCTATGATTCTAATTCTATACACTGTACTGGGACATTGGTATGCGCTGTATACTGTAGAATCCCAGCAGCTGATAACGGCATTGATCAGGTCCAACAAGGGATGATATGTTACAAGAACACTGGACATTTTCACACTGTATCTCTGTATCACTGTATCTTGCCCAATGGATTTAATAATGCTTAACCACTAGCCAAATACGATGTGTGTTTAAGAAGTACTTTCTTAGCTATATATTTTCTGTTTTATTTTGTTTGAATGGTAGAAGATCAGAGACGACTTTCTGCTCTGGATCGTGATGTTGATAGTCTCTCCAGACATGTTGATAGTCTCTCCCGTAGTCTCTCCAGACATCTGCTTTGCCTCCCACAATTTTCAAATGCTCCAACTTAGGGTCTGGTTTTCAAGACTAGACAACACAAGTATTGACATCTGAACAGCGTTTTTTTTAAACCCCTGGTGCCTTATCTTTCTCTATAAAACAGGAAGGCTGTCATCTTATCACCAGACAGAAGCAGCTCATGGACTTGATTGAATGCTGTTCATGTCTGAGCTAATAGAGGCATCCATTTTGTGACCTGGGACTTGTATAACCGAACAAGAAAGAAAGGGTTACCAGAGGTCACTCTAACACCTTCCTGAATGAGTCCAGAGATCACTCTAACATTCTCCTGAATGAGTCCAGAGGTCACTCTAACATTCTCCTGAATGAGTCCAGAGATCACTCTAACACCTTCCTGAATGAGTCCAGAGATCACTCTAACATTCTCCTGAATGAGTCCAGAGGTCACTCTAACATTCTCCTGAATGAGTCCAGAGGTCACTCTAACATTCTCCTGAATGAGTCCAGAGGTCACTCTAACATTCTCCTGAATGAGTCCAGAGATCACTCTAACACCTTCCTGAATGAGTCCAGAGATCACTCTAACATTCTCCTGAATGAGTCCAGAGGTCACTCTAACATTCTCCTGAATGAGTCCAGAGGTCACTCTAACATTCTCCTGAATGAGTCCAGAGATCACTCTAACATTCTCCTGAATGAGTCCAGAGGTCACTCTAACATTCTCCTGAATGAGTCCAGAGGTCACTCTAACATTCTCCTGAATGAGTCCAGAGGTCACTCTAACATTCTCCTGAATGAGTCCAGAGATCACTCTTACATTCTCCTGAATGAGTCCAGAGATCACTCTAACATTCTCCTGAATGAGTCCAGAGATCACTCTAACATTCTCCTGAATGAGTACAGAGGTCACTATAACATTCTCCTGAATGAGTCCAGAGGTCACTCTAACATTCTCCTGAATGAGTCCAGAGGTCACTCTAACATTCTCTGAATGAGTCCAGAGGTCACGCTAACATTCTCCTGAATGAGTCCAGAGGTCACTCTAACATTCTCCTGAATGAGTCCAGAGGTCACTAACACCTTCCTGAATGAGTCCAGAGGTCACTAACATTCTCCTGAATGAGTCCAGAGGTCACTCTAACATTCTCTGAATGAGTCCAGAGGTCACTAACATTCTCCTGATTGAGTCCAGAGGTCACTAACATTCTCCTGAATGAGTCCAGAGGTCACTCTACCACCTTCCTGAATGAGTCCAGAGGTCACTAACACCTTCCTGAAAGAGTCCAGAGATCACTAACACCTTCCTGAATGAGTCCAGAGGTCACTAACACCTTCCTGAATGAGTCCAGGGGTCACTAACACCTTACTGAATGAGTCCAGAGGTCACTAACACCTTCCTGAATGAGTCCAGAGATCACTAACACCTTCCTGAATGAGTCCAGAGGTCACTAACACCTTCCTGAATGAGTCCAGGGGTCACTAACACCTTACTGAATGAGTCCAGAGGTCACTAACACCTTCCTGAATGAGTCCAGAGGTCACTAACACCTTCCTGAATGAGTCCAGAGGTCACTAACACCTTCCTGAATGAGTCCAGAGGTCACTAACACCTTCCTGAATGAGTCCAGAGGTCACTAACACCTTCCTGAATGAGTCCAGAGGTCACTAACACCTTCCTGAATGAGTCCAGAGGTCACTAACACCTTCCTGAATGAGTCCAGAGGTCACTAACATTGATTGCTCTAAATCTGTGTAACACTTTTTGTCTTCCCCTCTCTGACGGGAAACAACACCCTGTCCCCGAAGTCATGTTTATACCTCCTCTGGAAATAGTTTTTCATATGTCCTCTGTTATTGTCTTTCCCTTTACTCACTGACCACTCCCCTCTTTGATATACTATTGGCCATGTTCCTCATATGTCGGAACTATACACTACTTATTATATACATGTGTGATGAAGGACCCTTTGGACATCTGGTATCTGAATGGTATCAAGTTAACAAAGTATTCTGATTCTGTGATCAGGTGTGTTGAAACAGGTGTGTTGAAACACAGTCCCTCTAAGGTGTGTTGAAGATCTCACCTGACCTGTTGTGTCATGAGAAATATAAATT
>NC_056429.1:4185533-4278033 GCF_018296145.1 Oncorhynchus tshawytscha | reverse complement strand
AGCGTTACCTGTTTTGTTTTAACACCTTAACTTTTCTCTCAGCTACGAGGTAACGTCCACTAAATACACCAGAGACGTATTCAAAGAGCTGCTCATCTCCCTGGTGGCGTCTCTCTTCATGGGCTTCGGTGTGCTGTTTCTGTTACTGTGGGTCGGCATCTATGTCTGACGGGTAAGGATCATGGCGACTTGGATCGTTATAAGAAAAAAAAAAAAAACTCTTCTTTAAAATGTGGCTGCAGGAGCCTAGCGGTTAGAACGTTGGGACAGGAACCGAAAAAAGGCTGGTTTTAATCCCCGAACCGGCAAGGTGGAAAAATCTGCTGTTCATCCCTTGAGTAAGGCCGTTAACAACAATAACTGCTCCCTGGGCGCCATTTTTTAAATTTATTTTAAGGCAGCTCCCTAACCTCTCTGATTCAGAAGGGTTGGGTTAAATGTTTCAGTTGACTAGGTATCCTTGTTTGTGATTGCTGCAACAAAAATGAATGGCTCTTTTCGAGGACATGTAACGTTTTCTGATTCTGACAATGACCCATAAGAGTTGGCAAGATGTCTGGAGACGTGTGCAAACACTCAACAATACAAACCAGAACCATTTAAAAAAAAAAAAAGAGACTCACGTGATATGACGTTATCATAAACAGTGGCACAAACAGAGCGTGTGACGCAAGAGGCTGCAAGAATCACACCGGTAGGCTACTGAGATCGCGGCTGTCTCTAGCGACGTGCTATCTGCGTGACAAATCTCAAATAGTTGTGCGTCTAATCTTTGTTCCTTGTCATAAATCACCCTTATGGTCATGTCCCTAGATCTACCTTTTTAAAGTTAACTCATTCACCATAGTGTTTTGTCTTTTCTTCTCCCTGTGTGTGTGTGTGTGACTGTGTGTGTGACTGTGTCTGTGTGTGACTGTGTGTGACTGTGTGTGTGTGTGACTGTGTCTGTGTGACTGTGTGTGTGTGTGACTGTGTCTGTGTGACTGTGTCTGTGTGACTGTGACTGTGTGTGTGTGTGACTGTGTGTGTGTGTGTGTGTGTGTGTGACTGTGTGTGTGTGTGTGTGTGACTGTGTCTGTGTGACTGTGTCTGTGTGACTGTGTGTGTGTGTGAATGTGTGTGTGTGACTGTGTGTGACTGTGTGTGTGTGTGAATGTGTGTGTGTGACTGTGTGTGACTGTGTGTGTGTGTGTGTGTGTGAATGTGTGTGTGTGACTGTGTGTGACTGTGTGTGTGTGTGTGTGTGTGTGTGTGTGACTGTGTGTGTGTGTGTGTGTGACTGTGTCTGTGTGTGTGTGTGTGTGTGTGTCGTTAGATTGTTATATCCATACAGAAGAACATTCCAGTGGAACAGGAGAAGGACAGGAAATGGGCTCCACTACAAGATGGTTATGGATTGGATTGCACTGACAAGACAGTGGGGGGGGGGCTGTGGATCACTGACGGGGGGGACGGCTGTGGATTGGGGTGACCTTTCAATAAAGAAAAAAAAGCCATTTGTACAAAAACTGCATAGTATTTTTTTTTCTGGTGAAATTTTTTGACAATTCTTCTTGACTTGCTGTTTAAAAAAATAAAAAATAAAAATGGGATTGTAGCATTGGTGATACTGTCCCCATAGTATGCTGACCCAGAGGCATCTTCAAAGTAGACTTGTGTTTACAATTTACGCTGCTAACCTATTGCTTTCATCAAGTGTCCCGTCCAATCAGGGAGGAGAGGCAGGAAAGGAAGCGGTTTAGAATCGAGTCAGTCAACTACAACAGAACAGACCACTGACTAATCTTTCGGAGGGCGATGAGGAAACATGGCGTTTGTATGAAAACCCCTCGTAAGTTCATCAGGCAAATGACTTTTTACAAGCGTCCAATAACTAATAAAGCTAGACATTTTAGACCTAATGACCTGTATCCAGGGGACCTGAAAACATTCCATCCCATGGGAGACGTAGTGCTCCATGGACAGAGGATGTAGTTGACATACACACTAACCTGTTGGGTTCTGTATCCAGGGGACCTGAAAACATTCCATCCCATGGGAGACATAGACGTAGTGCTCCATGGACGGAGGATGTAGTTGACATACACACTAACCTGTTGGGAGTGCCAATGGGGGTTCCTCATGAGTTTCAGGTCTTGGGTAGGAATGATGGATTATAGGTCCAGCCATGTTGTAGCATACCGCTTTACCGTATATGGTTTTTACTTTCCAGAAGAAGAGTTTTGAATCCACTGTGAAGGACACGGCTATACTATTGAGGGGAGGACCTTTACATTCACCTACTGACTTGACACTCCTCGATCACTTATCTATTTCCGGGTCACATTCACCTGACTGACTGACACTCCTCGATCACTTATCTATTTCCGGGTCACATTCACCTGACTGACTGACACTCCTCGATCACTTATCTATTTCCGGGTCACATTCACCTGACTGACTGACACTCCTCGATCACTTATCTATTTCCGGGTCACGGAGCAGAGCCGGACAGAGGATGGGTCTTATGCCCAAATGACAATCTCATTGTATTGAAGCCTGTGTGTCAGTGACTGCAGTTTATTTGGGACTGTTTTGATAGCGTAACTAGTAATATTCATAAAGTGGTGACTGGTCAGGCCTAGATCCTAACTGTAAGGCCACTGGCTGTACCTTCAACAGACCACAAGAGGCTGAGAACCACAGGTTACAGATCTGTCTTTCTAAATGTAACATACAGCAGTATATAAGGCCCAGGGGGGTGAATTACATTTCAGAGCACTGGGACCTATTTGTGGAGGCTATTCTGTGAGAAGTGGTGCCTTAAAACCCAGATGAATCTTTGGAGGGAAAATATTATTCCTCACTCTCTAGCCCAGTGCTGGATGATCAGCCTGGTATTTTATAGCCTGAAATCCAGATCTGTTTTATGCTAACATTCCACTCTGCAGAGAAGAATAGGAGGAACTCCCCAAATACAGGTGTGCCAAGCTTGTGGCGTCATACCCAAGACGACCCGAGGCTGTAATCACTGCCAAAGGTGCTTCAACAAAGTATGGAGTAAAAGGGTCATATGGACACAAGAGTGGAATGTTAGCACAGGTCTGGATTTCAGGCGAGCTATTCTGTAGTTAAATGATGTTATCGTCTTAGTAAGTGGGGTTACTTCCTTTATGGTTTGACCATTTCAAATTCAGATGAGTTAAGAAAGAAAACAAAATCCACAGAGAACCGCCATTTTTTAAAAATAAAATAAAAAAGATATAAAAAGTGTTGGATTGAAAATTCTAACTTTGAAAACAAATATCCATCAACTTTGTAAACAGCACATCTTATCTACAGGACAAACTGAACCAGAGGCTCCATTCAATGTGTAGTGCAGAAGATCAGCATTATAGCGTAGACTTCCTTCACGGTAAACGTTGCTCCCAACAGGAAATGACCTTGATGCTACAACACAGACTGGATTGAGTTGAGCCCCAGGACTTCCCCTCTCTCACCTGAGAGGGAACCAGTAACAACTCTTATACACTGTTGTTTACAGAACCAGGCGTGCATCCCAAATTGCATTCCATTCCCGATTTAGTGCACTATATTAGGGAATAGGGTGCAATTTGGGATGCTATATTTATTCCATCTTAGTAAAAACACTAAATTAATAGCTGTCATTATGAATGTACTGTTTTAAAAAAATGTATCTGCCTCAGATTGTCCTTTAGTGTCTTGTATACTTGTTACAACATTAGTCCATATTCGTGTAGTGTGGTACATTGACTTGATCCATCCTGCTGTACAAACCCATTGCAGTTTCTCACTTTTCCGTCAGCTCCATCCTAGCCCAGTCATTTTCAGTTGGGCAAACCGTTTTGAAGCAGGAAAACAATAATGGTCATTTCTTATTGGACAAGGACAGGGAGTCCCTCCCTGTTTCAGTTTCATGCCTAACGAACATGGCTCACTCAGGCAAGTGAGTCACCACAGAGCCTGGCAAGCCTCGCCTGGTAATAAGTCCTTTGGGGGTGTAATTGTTCCTTCCGTTTCCTCCTTCTCACTGACGAGCTCTGACGAAGGCATCCCTCAGCCAGACAGAGTCCTGATACAGCCGCGGGTCGCCCAGACACTCTGCTGTCCGTTTGTAAACGTAGAAATACAACACTGCAGCTGTGGAATAGAACAACAAGTTACACGACTCACAAACTAAAATAAACCAACATGTGGTTTAGTATTAGTCTCGTGAAAACCGCTACGTTAACTAAGTAGTCTCGTAAAAACCGCTACATTAACTAAGTAGTCTCGTGAAAAGAAGCGACCCACTTATTACGCCTCAACAGGCCGATACACAAGGCTGAATAAACCTAAGTCATGCTTGCAAGAGACCAGTGTGTGGGTCTTTCTTTTCATCAGAGAACTTACCAACCCTCTGGAAGACGAAGAGGACACGCAGGCCGTTCGTCCAGATGAAACGATTCGATTCCAGCCATCTCAGGTTCTAAAAAAAAAGCAAACAAAATAATAGCAGACGTGATCAAATGTTTATAAAAACTCAACAGGTGTGAATGTCATTTTTCTGCTGACAGTTACTGTATAATCCTTGTGTGTGTGTGTTTCTGCACGTACCACTACCCAGCAGTGAAAGGAGATGCTGAGGGTGAGGTAGATGGCAGACAGCACCAGCAAGCCTTTAAACCTCTCCAGTAGCAGAGAGACCAGACCGACCTGGAACACGTACGTGTTGAACATCATCAGCAGAATGATGATCACGTTGAACAGGATGGCTATATCCTGGATACTGGAACACACAGGTTATAAAAACACAGTTACAATCCCAGTAAGAACATCTAACAAAATGTAAGTAAAATAACTAGCTATTAAATATAATGTTTTAATAACTACAACTACAAATAACTACAAAAACAATGTACATACATGAACAGCACTAGCTGGATGACGGGCGCTGCCCTGAGCAGCTCGCTGAAGGAGTTGACGAACAGGTCATAGGTCAGCAGACCCAGCTGGACCAGAAGGACCAGCGAGTAGTTGTTGGTCTGGAGCATGCTAGGGGGTAAGTCTGGCTACATAGCCCAGGAACACCTGCACACAGCTGGGATTAACTTCACACGTTCACAGCCTCTAGCTTCTCCGTCTCCGGCTGCGTTTACAGACAGACCAAGTAGGATTTTTTTTTCTCTCTCTCCAGTAATTGGTCTTTTAAACAATCAGATCAGCTCTGAAAACAGATCAAAATAAAAATTGTTAAACAAATAAAGCCGAATTGGGCTGCCTGTGTTCCTCCGTAGTGACAGCTATCAGAGGGGACACTACGACTAAAGCTACAGTTAGCCAGCTGCACATTCCAGCTCAGGCTTCATCCGTACTACAACGGTGGATATTGCTAGTCCGCCTGCTGCTAACGCTAGCAGACTTATAACTGCGCTTGCGTGGTTGAACACCGCACTCTTCATTGGGACAAAATGTTGAAACGTCAAGCCAAGGGGAGAATCAGTGCTGCTAAGTCGAACACAGAACTCTTCATGTGAGATAACGCTGAGACATCAATCCGCAGGGGAAATCAGTGCCACATTTTTATTTTATCTTACAAATTCAGCAGGCTACGGTGTGAAATAGGCTTTTAGAAATGCCTTCTTTATTTTATGACTTATTGTTAACGTCGTCGGTGGTGATGTGCTTCTCAATGCACAAGCACCTTTTCAGGGATGCAAACGGGTGAGGGACCAAAAAAGGTGACACTTTTTTTTTTGCGCTGAAACATGCAGAAAAAAAAACCCTGCTAGGAGGAAATGCAGGTTTTAACTAATTAAACAACACAGAATATGATCTACACAATCTTTCAGTCTCTGTGTGTAAAATACAAAGTGGTTCGTGTTGAACCGAACTCATAGCTAAAAAAAAAATGTAAACAAAGCAATCGAATGTTATTTGTTGCCTAGACTTCACTGCAAATGACACTCAAAGTCTTAAGGAGAAAAAAAAAAACATATTTCCCAAAGAGGGAAAGTGTGTGATGTTCCTTTCATCTCCATAGTTACCTCCAGCTTAAACCAGGCCCAGCTACACTTCATCCCTGAATCCACTCATTCAAACAAGCAACACTTCATTTTCACTTAAATCTCTCAATCTGAAAATTAACCACACATTGTAGAGGATAAACATTAGTTAAGATAGTGGCAAATTTCCTTAAGTTTGTGGTTTGAGTCAAATACATTCCGTGACACATGGAATCAAATACTTACTATGGAACAAACTTCACGTCAGGATAGGCAACAGAAATTAATAAGTGTGTGTTATATTAAACAAAGGGAGTAATAAACATTTCAGAACAACTATGACCGAGTTATTATTCTTACACTTTAACAAAAATACTAGTTGAATAAGACATGGGAGAGATGACGAATTTTGTCAAAGACATTTATTTATAGACTAATACAAAATCAGTAGCGGATTTAGGGGGTCCCCCGGTGCGGCACGGCGCTGATATGGGGGGTTCGCCCAGGGCGGCATAAAAGCTAGAACCACCACATACACCTTGAAACAAATAGCCAAACCGAAAACTGCAGACAAAAAATGCTTTGTTCTTAACTGACTTGCCTAATAAAATAAAAGGTTTTTAAAAAAAGACCTCTTCGTTATCGTTCAGGGGACGCGCTGCTGTAACTGGCAAGCTGTCTCTCCAGAGCTGATGCTGTAACTAGTAAATTGGTTGCCTCGGCTTTGCATTCTGTTGTTATGCAAACGATTGGCTGAGTCTTGGATACAGCCAGTATTGCGCCAAACGTGCATCACTTGTTCACTTACAGCCAGTAGTGATCCAACCCCCCCCCATCCCAAACCTTTCTCATTGGTTCTACACGAATCACATAGGTCACCTATTTTGGGATTCAAAACCACGAATTTTGCCAAAAGGTGACTAGTTTGCACCCCCCCTCCTCCCCACACCAATCGATAAAACAATTGTATTAAGTCATCTGCAAGTTGTACTGTGCGTGAAGTTTAAAATGCATTCTGTTATTACTAAATATGTAACGTGATAGATATTTTAACATGAATATATCTTTAACACACACAAAAAAATATTGATTAATAAAATATTTCATATCGGTTGTCTACCTCAAATGAAGGAGATGAGCCTCAACTCGTGGCTCAGACACTTCATTCAGGATAAATGGAGTAAGCCTGCCTGCAGTTTAGCACTGAAGGACTTGTTGCCGACATTAAAATGTACCTGGCTAAAAGGTGAGCCACTTTTGAGGAACCGGTTATTCTGAGTTGAACTCAGAGTTGACCAAAGTCACCTCGCTAACTCCTCAAACCACATACTTACTATAGGGCTCTGGATTTCAGTCCGTCGACCCTCCGGTTGCTAGCCCTTCAGGCTACCCGTCTCCCCACCTTGAGCCTGGTAACCAGCTTTACTTTGGTTTCCACAATCCACTGATGTTTAGATGCCTTTAAATCTTCATTTAGTATTAGAAAACATTCATTCAACTCCTAATTACAGTCAAATTCAATGTTCTGTTAAAAAAAAAAAAAAAAAAAAAAGTCCTTCCATCTTCTTTGTTCCTGTGCAATTTCACCAGTGTTCAGGGACGTAGGCTGTGTGCTTGTCATCCAGGCAGAGAGCCCTTCAGTCCTAAATCTGCTGGTAGCCAAACTGAACAGATGGGACTGGAGTCACTTTGAGATGAGAATACAAGACAGGTTTTCAGCTTCATCATGATCTTCCCAATCTAGCTATCTAGTCCTCCCTGAAATGAGATGTGAAGAGTTGTTTAAAATGGTTGGTTTAGGTTTGGAAAAGGATTCTGCCATATGGATTTAAAATGCTAAAAACGTCTTGACAATAGTATTTCAGAGCTAAATATAACCTAACCATTCTCCCTGCTGTCATCCCGTTCTTCTGGTCAAGAGCCAAAAGCGCTGTGTAACTAGTTAACGCAAAGTAGTGTGAACTAAACCTGTTACACAGGTAAACAGCCAAGGAGAGGTCACGGTAAGGATTACAGATTAAAGAAAACGATGTGCCAAATGGCATCCTATTGACTAATGCAATTATTTCGTAGTCACGCGGGTGTCTGTGTAGTAGACACCACTCACCGTCTTGTCGTTTCTTGGCTGCCATCCTTTCTAAACTGACGTTACGCCAAACTAATTTTAGCTGACTAGCATCAAACGTTGTTGTGGTTCACATGATCTAGGAATCAGAATCAAGCCTAGCGAGAGCCAAAAACAAAACACTTGGGCAGTTAACCTCACAGTTCTTACAGACGGACTATTAGCTAGCTAACTAGTTAAATCTTAAATGATAAGTAGTGTAACGTTAACGTTCGTAAAATACAATGCTGAGTTACAAAACGAACTTTAGCTAGGGACCCGAACAAATAGCAAGCATGCTAACGTTAGCTAGCTAACTAGCATGCGCCTATGAGGGGGAAAAACGAACAGTATTATATTCAACACTGTCATCGGCGCTGAAGTTTGCTTTTTACTACAAGATAAAACATAAAATAAAAAACGTATAATGAATGTTACCTTTTTTTTTACGGGTTGGACGAAGTATTGAACAGTCACCGTCGTCTAGTTCATTAGCTAGCTTAAGCCAAAGGCCGTGTTTGCTTTGCGGGCTTTTCTTCGAATACCATGGAAACGCCATTTCCGTGCTGAAACCCGGAAATAAATCCCCTCTCGTTCGTTCAGCCATCCCCATGGTAACAAGATGAATAGGAAAAAGAATAGGAGATTATTGGAATTAAAACGTCTACAACAAATACGGTCTTGAGGTTAACAGGTTTAGGAGATCGTATACGTTTTGTTTTGTTCTATGAGATAATAGCAGTCAGTTAACGTTACCTTAATGAATTATGAAGCCTTTGTGTTTTTAATTTTTTTTAATTTTTTTTACATATATTCTTTAAAATGCACAAACACTAATATTAGCCGATGAAGATTCTCATAGAACAAAACGTATAAAATACCCTAAGCCTGTGTTTACCACATACTTTATTTTCGGTATTTATTTCTCCCCGTAACCTTTAGAGGGGGAATACCGCCCTCTCCATCCTGGTCATGGATAGAACGAATACCGATTTTTGTAAAAATGTACGTCATACTCCCGTTCACTCTAAACGAGAGTTTGTGATTGACACAGCGTCGTATTCTACAAGACTGTGCTTGATTTCCACAGAAACACCTGTTGGCTACAATTCGCCAATAAAGACACCGAGCACAACATTACATAGTCATTTTGCCCTCGTAGAATTTAGAGGCCGTGTGTGGAGGTTCTGAGTACTGCTGTTTTTCTGTTCTACTTGACCATTATTGCACCCACCTGGTGTCTCAGCTCTACCAGTCCGTGATTGGAAGAATTTCAATATTTGTATTTCTTTTCATACACTAACTGGCCACCAGATAACAGAAACTATAGCAATACAACTGAAGCAATGGAATAGCAATAACTATAACGTTAGCAATGGGAATATAGCCTGAGAGATACAAAGTCATTTTTTGACTTTTTGGACTGATCCAATGAACCATTTTATTTATGTTCAGTATTTTATATCAGTTCAGAACTGTGCACTCTCCTCACACAATAGCATTCACTGCAATAGCCACTGTAAATTGGAGAGGGCAGTTAGATTAACAAGAATTTAAGCTTTCTGCCAATATCAGATATGTCTATGTCCTGGGAAAGGCAAATAGTCAGGCTAGCCATTTGATTAGCTCTTTAGAAGCCTCTTGGACCTAGACTTGGCGCTCCGGTGCCGCTCAGTAGCGGAGAGAACAGTCTATGACTAGGGTGACTGGAGTCTTTGACCATTTTTAGTGCCTTCCTTTGACACCGGCCTGGTATAGAGGTCCTGGATGGCGGGAAGCTTGGCCCCAGGTGATGTACTGGTCCGTACGCACTACCCTCTGTAGTGCCTTGCGGTCGGAGGCTGAGCAGTTGCCGTACCAGGCGGTGATGCAAACAGTCAGGATGCTCTTGATGGTGGAACCTTCGCTCTCCTAATATAAAGTTCAATCCTCTCCACCCCTCTCCATTTCTTCTCTCCTCTCTTTTTTGTCTCCTCTCCACTCCCATACATTTTCTCACTCCTTTCTCTGCTCCTGAAAAGCAGATGGGATGTTAGACCTACCCCCTATGCACTTGTGGAGACGTTTGGATAGGCGTAAGTATTATGATAATGGCTGATATAACCCTAACCCTTGTTTGTTTGGTTAGTGTGTAGTCCTAGATGTGTTTTTACTATGGTGTTTTGTATGTTAGGATGTGTTATGTATATTTAGAACTTTGAACATTGTTATCGTCAGAGTATAGGGACATTAGTTACTAAGGAGACATGAGGGGTGGAGCCATAATGAAGCTTGGGGGAGGGGCTGAGTGCAGGGAAAAACAATAATTTGTGACAGTACTGTCGTGCATTTGGCTATGCCCGGATTAAGTGATACGACATGCTATTCTATAAAATAATTTCTCCGTAATTAATATTACCTGATTAAGCTAATCATGTAAATAATTAACTAGAAAGTTGGGAATGTTTATAGAGAGAAAGAATGTTTATAGAGCTGTTATCTTCCGAATAAACTCTTAAAGACCTGGTCATCTTTTACATCAATAGCAGTCAATATTAATCGTCACCTTATTTCAGTCTCATCTGAAAGTTGTAAATTCTTGGTTATCTTCACAAACCCTGGCTAATAAGTTGAATCAGCAATATGAAATTTGGTTTAATTATTTATTCACTAAATATCTAAATAATCAGACAGAATTACATCTGCACAGAATGAATCATACCTTGATTACAAATTGTCATAAAGGAAAACGTCCCTTGCGGACGGAACAGATATGACAGCTGGTTACACAAAGAGAGGGGGTTGGGTTTGAGTGAAAGAGCGGGAAGACTGAGGAGCAAAAAGGTTTTATGTCTCTATCGGGCCCTGGGCAGCTATGCTATCATAAATACAGTATCTTATGCACTCTAAATAACCGCCCATTTGAAAAAGGAAAATGCAATAAATATTTAATCTGAGCTTCGGTAGATTGGTCGTAGATAGAAGGCTGGGTGGTCCAGCATGTATCTCCGGTCCTCTGAAGAATGTCTAGTGGTGAACTGGACCGTGGTGGAATGGATACTCTGTCCGTCCTCTCCTAGCCCACGTCAACAGTTGCTGCGCTTACGCAACGGCTAGAAGGTATCACTTCTTTAGTGAATAAGAGTTCAAAGTTCATAACAAGTTGCCATACTTTAAGCTCATGCTATATTCTGGCTGGTATAGTCGAAATTCATCCTTTCGGTGTGTTGACCGTCAACTTCACGTTGAGATTCGATACTAATTTCGTTAGGTTCCTGTCATTCACCCAGAGCTCACGCTGAGGTTGGCTTAGTTCTGTAGGTGATCTTGTCCTTTTTAACACGGGGACCGCAAGTCCTCACGTCCTTGGAACAGGAAGTTGAATTTTCGTCAACGGGTTTATATAGTGGTCAAAGAAGGGCGTGTTTCATAGTTTACAACCAATGTCTGTTCACTTGGGCGGGGCCTCTGAGTGAGCAGAGTTTACAACCAATGTCTGTTCACTTGGGCGGGGCCTCTGAGTGAGCAGAGTTTACAACCAATGTCTGTTCACTTGGGCGGGGCCTCTGGAGTGAGCAGAGTTTACAACCAATGTCTGTTCACTTAGGCGGGGCCTCTGGAGTGAGCAGAGTTTACAAACAATGTCTGTTCACTTGGGCGGGGCCTCTGAGTGAGCAGAGTTTACAACCAATGTCTGTTCACTTGGGCGGGGCCTCTGAGTGAGCAGTTTCTCTATGACAAACCGTTCTCTCATTTAAGAAGCAAAAAATTACATTTCATAGTTTAATATTTAAACATTTAAATTGCACAACAATTCCACGTGAATCTGATAACTAGAATGTGTCGACTTTCCAAGATACAGTTTATGTCATCCTGTCATTCGCAGTAATGTCTCAGACAACAACTGATCTGAGATCATATTCATTGAGTACCAACGCATATTTTCAACTGGTTGGATTACCGAAATATGGTTCCGTTTCCCACCTTTCGATGTTACCAGAATCTCTATGTTACAAAGTCTTTACAAGAGTCAACTCTATAGAGTAGAGAGAGAGAAAAGGGGAAAGGTATTTATGGGGGTCATAAACCTCCCCAACAGGCCAACATCATGACAGGACTGATAAGAGGAGAATCAGTTGAAAGATCATATCACTTAGTTCCCTGTATAGCAAGAAAGATGCAATGTTTAGAGATAAGGAGGAGACTCCACCCAAAGTGGGGTATGAATAACCACCACAGGGGATGTCTGACTCTGAATTACAGCTGTGTCGATCCTTTGGGACGAATAAACTTGGTTTAAGCTTCTCTCATGTCCGTGAGTTATTTACTCTGAAAATTAGAATTTAACAGTGTGTTAACGCCCACAGATGTTCCTTGTTTTAATCTTACCTTGTTTTAGCTCACCTTGTTCTACCTCACCTTGTTTTGGCTATTAGTCCAGGGGGTATAGGCTACTAGTCCAGGGGGTATAGGCTACTAGTCCAGGGGCTATAGGCTACTAGTCCAGGGGGTATAGGCTACTAGTCCAGGGGGCTATAGGCTACTAGTCCAGGGGGTATAGGCTACTAGTCCAGGGGGTATAGGCTATTAGTCCAGGGGCTATAGGCTACTAATCCAGGGGGTATAAGATACTAGTCCAGGGGTATAAGCTACTAGTCCAGGGGTTTAAGCTACTAGTCCAGGGGGTATAGGCTACTAGTCCAGGGGCTATAGGCTACTAGTCCAGGGGTATAGGCTACTAGTCCAGGGGCTATAGGCTACTAGTCCAGGGGGCTATAGGCTACTAGTCCAGGGGCTATAGGCTACTAGTCCAGGGGGTATAGGCTACTAGTCCAGGGGGTATAGGCTACTAGTCCAGGGGCTATAGGTTACTAGTCCAGGGGGTATAGGCTACTAGTCCAGGGGCTATAGGTTACTAGTCCAGGGGGTATAGGCTACTAGTCCAGGGGCTATAGGCTACTAGTCCAGGGGGCTATAGGCTACTAGTCCAGGGGGTATAGGCTACTAGTCCAGGGGGTATAGGCTACTAGTCCAGGGGCTATAGGCTACTAATCCAGGGGGTATAAGCTACTAGTCCAGGGGTATAAGCTACTAGTCCAGGGGGTATAAGCTACTAGTCCAGGGGGTATAGGCTACTAGTCCAGGGGCTATAGGTTACTAGTCCAGGGGGTATAGGCTACTAGTCCAGGGGCTATAGGTTACTAGTCCAGGGGGTATAGGCTACTAGTCCAGGGGCTATAGGTTACTAGTCCAGGGGGTATAGGCTACTAGTCCAGGGGCTATAGGTTACTAGTCCAGGGGTATAGGCTACTAGTCCAGGGGATATAGGCTACTAGTCCAGGGGGTATAGGCTACTAGTCCAGGGGGCTATAGGCTACTAGTCCAGGGGGTATAGGCTACTAGTCCAGGGGGTATAGGCTACTAGTCCAGGGGGTATAGGCTACTAGTCCAGGGGTATAGGCTACTAGTCCAGGGGGTATAGGCTACTAGTCCAGGGGGTATAGGCTACTAGTCCAGGGGTATAGGCTACTAGTCCAGGGGGTAGGCTACTAGTCCAGGGGGTATAGGCTACTAGTCCAGGGGTATAGGCTGCTCTGCCTTCTTAACATCAGGTCATTGATTCAAGCAGTAGAATCAGATTTTAAAAAACAGATGAAAATACACCGTATGGAACAGCGGGGACTGTGAAGAGACACACACACACACACACACACACACACACACACACACACACACACACACACACACACATGGATATTTTAAATATGTGATGGTGGATTAGTGGTCTGAGGGAACACACTAAATGTGTTGGGTAAAGTGAGATGAAATGTAATGTCTTGTAATATTTTAAATTGTATATAACTTCCTTGTTAATGTTGCTGGACCCCAGGAAGAGTAGCTGCTGCCTTGACAGGAACTAATGGGGATCCATAATAAACCCCAGGAAGAGTAGCTGCTGCCTTGGCAGGAACTAATGGGGATCCATAATAAACCCCAGGAAGAGTAGCTGCTGCCTTGACAGGAACTAATGGGGATCCATAATAAACCCCAGGAAGAGTAGCTGCTGCCTTGGCAGGAACTAATGGGGATCCATTATAAACCCCAGGAAGAGTAGCTGCTGCCTTGGCAGGAACTAATGAGGATCCATTATAAACCCCAGGAAGAGTAGCTGCTGCCTTGGCAGGAACTAATGGGGATCCTTCATAAATACAAATACCTTTATTGTGCATTGTTGTAAACATTAATTAACTTACCATTTGTGTTTCCCTCTTCTTATCACTCGCATGTTTATCTTGGTTCTCCTACCGACCACCGGGAAGGGGGATCCATCATAAGGAACATATTTGAGTTTCATATTCCATTCACCCAGTTCAATGTAACATCGATTGGTTTAAGCTACTACATGCTACTCTAATTTCCCCTGTACCCATCATGAGGTTGCTACAACTCAGACTATGAATTCAAAGTAGGTGCACACAGGTGGAGAGAAAGATTTGAGGGGACAGACAGTGACAACATGGACAGACATTGACACATTCAATACCGCTTTGCACACTCTTGCATCTAGCTGACCTAAGGTGAAATCATTAGCCCAACATTTGCCAACTAAAGTTTCTATTGGACAAATAAAGGTATGTTTATCCCACGTTTCGTTCCGTTTGCTTCCATTTAAGAAATGTTTTCCAACAAAATCAGTCAGAGTTAATACATCCCTGATCACACGCAAACAGTTGACTTTCATTTTTTAACTAGGCAAGTCAGTTAAGAACAAATTCTTATTTTAAATGACGACCTAGGAACAGTGGGTTAACTGTCTGTTCAGGGGAAGAACGGCAGATTTGTACTTTTTATTTTTTATTTATTTTTTATTTCACCTTTATTTAACCAGGTAGGCTAGTTGAGAACAAGTTCTCATTTGCAACTGCGACCTGGCCAAGATAAAGCATAGCAGTGTGAACAGACAACACAGAGTTACACATGGAGTAAACAATTAACAAGTCAATAACACAGTAGAAAAAAAGGGGGGAGTCTATATACATTGTGTGCAAAAGGCATGAGGAGGTAGGCGAATAATTACAATTTTGCAGATTAATAACACTGGAGTGATAAATGATCAGATGGTCATGTACAGGTAGAGATATTGGTGTGCAAAAGAGCAGAAAAGTAAATAAATAAAAACAGTATGGGGATGAGGTAGGTAAAAATTGTCAGCTTGGGGATTTGAACTTGCAACCTTTCGGTTACTAGTCCAACACTCTAACCACTAGGCTACCTGCCGCCTCTACTCTCTAACCCCTAGGCTACCTGCCACCTCTACACTCTAACCACTAGGCTATCTGCCACATCTACACTCTAACCACTAGGCTACCTGCCGCACCTACTCTCTAACCCCTAGGCTACCTGCCACCTCTACACTCTAACCACTAGGCTATCTGCCACATCTACACTCTAACCACTAGGCTACCCTGCCGCCTCTACTCTCTAACCACTAGGCTACCCTGCCACCTCTACACTCTAACCACTAGGCTACCTGCCACCTCTACACTCTAACCACTAGGCTACCCTGCCGCCTCTACACTCTAATCACTAGGCTACCCTGCCGCCTCTACACTCTAACCACTAGGCTACCTGCCACCTCTACACTCTAACCACTAGGCTACCCTGCCACCTCTACACTCTAACCACTAGGCTACTTGCCACCTCTACACTCTAACCACTAGGCTACCTGCCACCTCTACACTCTAACCACTAGGCTACCCTGCCACCTCTACACTCTAATCACTAGGCTACCCTGCCGCCTCTACACTCTAACCACTAGGCTACCTGCCACCTCTACACTCTAACCACTAGGCTACCCTGCCACCTCTACACTCTAACCACTAGGCTACTTGCCACCTCTACACTCTAACCACTAGGCTACCTGCCACCTCTACACTCTAACCACTAGGCTACCCTGGCACCTCTACACTCTAACCACTAGGCTACCCTGCAACCTCTACACTCTAACCACTAGGCTGCCCTGCCACCTCTACACTCTAACCACTAGGCTACCTGCCACCTCTACACTCTAACCACTAGGCTACCCTGCCACCTCTACACTCTAATCACTAGGCTACCTGCCACCTCTACACTCTAACCACTAGGCTACCCTGCCACCTCTACACTCGAACCACTAGACTACCTGCCACCTCTACACTCTAACCACTAGGCTACCCTGCCACCTCTACACTCTAACCACTAGGCTACCCTGCCACCTCTACACTCTAACCACTAGGCTACCCTGCCGCCCCTACAGTCCAACCACTAGGCTACCCTGCCACCTCTACACTCTAACCACTAGGCTACCCTGCCGCCCCTACAGTCCAACCACTAGACTACCCTGCCGCCCCATACAAACAGCACGTTGTATTCCTTCCCGCATCAACGCTCTCTCCTCCTCTCACCTTTTCCCTCCACTTCGCTTGTGGACTTCAATGTACAACACATCAGCTGTCTGAGACCAGGCAACAAAAACCTTTCCAAGTTAAACCTTCATATCATGACCGCAGCTAGCTCACCATATTAGCTAAAGTAACGTCATAGTCAACATAGTAATGATGCCTTACAGTGTAGTAATCAGTTTAGCAGTTTAGCAGCTAACATAGCATCCCTCTGTTATAGCCAGCTAGCTAACATAGCATCCCTCTGTTATAGCCAGCTAGCTAACATAGCATCCCTCTGTTATAGCCAGCTAGCTAACATAGCATCCCTTTGTTTGAGCAGGGTGTTTCAGTAGGCTAAACTAGCTAGCTGCATTTGCTAGCTCAGTAAGTGGAAGTGAAAAAAAAAACAACGAAATCAAGCTCTCTCTCTCTCTCTCGCTCCTCCTTCATTTTTGAAGAAATGAATTTGTTAAAATCTGTTCTACCATTCTCTTTCTCTCTCTTTGAGTCAACTACTCACCACATTTTATGTAATGCAGTGCTAGCTAGCTGTAGCTTATGCTTTCAGTACTAGATTCATTATCGGATCCTTTGATTGGGTGGACAAGATGTCAGTTCATGCTGCAAGAGCTCTGATAGGTTGGAGGATGTCCTCTGGAAGTTGGCACAATTACTGTATAAGTCTATGGAAGGGTGTGAGAACCATGAGTCTCCCAGGTTTTGTATTGAGGTCAATGTTCCCAGAGAAGGACGGAAGCTAGCTGTCCTCCGGCTACACCATGATGCTACCCTACAGAGGCTACGGTAGACCTTCACTGCAAAATAATGTGTTTTAATCAGTTATTTGGTGATGTGAATATTTTGTATAGATTTATCTAAAAATTATGACTTTTAAATGTTTCAGTATTTTTATTTTTCTGATAAATCACTGAAGAGGATGGTTCCCGTCCTCCTCTGAGGAGCCTCCACTGCTAGATTAATAACGCTCCTTGAATGAATTTGAATTCACCCTTCTGTCCAGACTCTTTATCCTTTTTGTTTACCACAAATGTGGTCCTTGTTTCCTTTTTATAATGCTTCAGATGGTCTTCAAAAGCTTTCAGGCTAGTAAAATACTATTCCTGAGACAACTCTACAGTATCGGCGCACCTGGAAAAGACCGGACAATAACGTCACTTTGACAAATTCGGTATCCCTAGCCATGACCCTCTCTCCTCCGTGACCCGGAAACCTATAATTGGTCGAGGAGCGTGTCAATCACAGAGCTATATACATTCCTTAGTAGGCAAACTCAGTAAGGTCCTCCTCCCTCCTTGATAGCCACCTTTTGGTGAACCCCATTTGAATCAGCTGTTGTATTGTTGGAAGAGAAAACCATCCGCACGTTTAAGAAACACCATGCTACTTATTGTTGTAGCTATATAAAATGTTTTACAAATATTTTGGAGGGAATCCACCCTTGTATACGTCATTTGCCTAATGACGCAGGAGTGGAATAGTGCCGTCTCATTTCGAACGAGCGCAATTCCATCCACATTCTCTCCATTTGACCCTTTACAAAAAGGAGGCGAGAGAGTGAGGACGGAGGAGAGAGGTCGCAGGAGGTGAGTACCTCCTAATTGATAAAATATCCATAGTCCTATCGCGTACTTCATGTTTTCTTATCTACACCAAAGATTGCGGATAAATGAACATTTAGAGAGAAAAAAATGGTCAGTTCCTGTCTACTTAAATGGGTGGCTCTCCCATAGACGCCAATTCGATTGCAGCTGGTTCTGGTCTACTTAGTTGATTATCTTCCATTGAAACAAGAAAACACGAGGGAGTGGGATGTCTCGCTTCCTCTTTCGTCTGTGCTTCACGGAACTTTACGGTAACACCAACAGGTTCCAATGCGCCCTCCTGTGACTTGCAGGGAAAGTTTAAAGTCCCTCGGTGAACACACAGGAGGTTGACACCTGGGACAAGTATCGGAGAGGTGAGTCGGACGCTTCAAAACGAGTATGTTACGAGTATTATATCTTACGACCATTACATATTAAATTCTGCACTGGCAGGGTCATAATATAAATGTTGTTTTTTTTAGTTGATGTGATAATGAACTTATACGCCTACTGTTCAGCTTTTTAATAATACATAGCTTCACAGTGGATCAGGTTTCCCTAACTACTTACTGTACATTGCTTTCTGTAGTTATTCATTAACTACGGCTTGAGGTGGAACACTTCAGTTTTAGATTTAAGAAACAAACTGAATTATAAATATGTATTTTATTCTTACTTTATTCTTATTCATGAATGAGCACTACAAAGTCTTTAACAAAGCCATCTACATTCTAAAGGTGGTATTTTTAGTAAAGGTGTTTTTTTTTAACATTGTATATGGTTTTAGTACAGTTAGTTTACATGTACTTCTATAGATCGTCCATCCATACAGTGAGACACTTATCTGACCCTGGCTGGTGTTATTCATGGCAGAGAGTTGTTGTTGGTTCTTGTTGTTAGGAGTTTATATATTTCATGTTTTTAGTAGTTTATATTTTTCAGATTTTAGTAGTTTATATATTTCATGAAGCATTTTTTGTTGTTATTTATATGGTTCATGTTTTTAGTCATTTTATATATTTCCAAATACTTCATGTGGTATCATCAAATATCTCTCAATGTGCTCAGAATAATGTGTTAATATGTGGTGCATATTATGCTATTATCTTTAAACATGTAGTCATTTTTGAGATGCATGTTATATTCTCGTCAGCAGTATCATACCAGTTTATCTGGTAAATGGTAAACAACACAGAATGTAAGAACTCAGAAGTATTTTAATGGATTCTGTTTGTGGTGGAATTGTATCTAATGGGGTAACTTTGAATTATATATTATATAGAATTAAAAATATAAAACTATTTCCCACCTATCGCCTCCTCTCATCATCTATCTAATAGGGTGACTTTGAATTATATATTATATAAAATAAAAATAAACTATTTTTTCAAGTTGGAAGTTTCGGTTAGAAAATGTGAAAATAAATAGTTTAATTTGAATAAGTTTTGTCTGAAATCACTGTATAATCCTTGATGCCTAGGTCTATTGGTCTCCTAATATATATATCTTCTGATTCCATTAATTCTACCATATCTCTCTACCACATAATAATTGCAGGCAATCGTAATGGTTATGTCAATGCAAAACCACTGCAAATGCTTCATTTGCATGTCCCTTTCCCCTGGCCACCTGATGGCCACACAGACGGGCAGACAGATGCACAGACAGACAGACAGACGGACGCACAGACAGACAGACGCACAGACAGACAGACGCACAGACAGACAGACGCACAGACAGACAGACGCACAGACAGACAGACGCACAGACAGACAGACGCACAGACAGACAGACGCACAGACAGACAGACGCACAGACAGACAGACGCACAGACGGCCGGACGGGCAGACAGACGGACGGACGGACGGACGGGCAGACAGAAGGACGGACGGGCAGACAGACAGACGGATGGGCAGACAGACACACAGACAGACAGACAGACGCACAGACAGACAGACGCACAGACAGACAGACGCACAGACAGACAGACGCACAGACAGACAGACGCACAGACAGACAGACGCACAGACAGACAGACGCACAGACAGACAGACGCACAGACAGACAGACGCACAGACAGACGCACAGACAGACGCACAGACAGACGCACAGACAGACGCACAGACAGACGCACAGACAGACGCACAGACAGACGCACAGACAGACAGACGCACAGACAGACGCACAGACAGACAGACGCACAGACAGACAGACGCACAGACAGACAGACGCACAGACAGACAGACGCACAGACAGACGCACACACAGACAGACGCACACACAGACGCACAGACAGACAGACGCACACACAGACAGACGCACAGACAGACAGACGCACACACAGACAGACGGACAGAAGGACAGACAGACAGACATGGGTTATCATCACATGACACCATCCTGGTGAGTATTATTTATATCCTGGTGCTCAGTGGAGGGCAGACCTGGGTTCAGATACTATTAGAAAATCTGTCAAATACTTTCAGCGTTTCAGCTCTCGTCTGCAGGAGTGACATATGGTTCTGGGTTTGCAGTTTTTGGGGGGGACTATTCTCTTGTTCCATTAATAAAGCCCAGGAAAAGCTCAAAGCACAGATATATAAGGGTGTGCATCCTAATAGTCGGTCCTTCTTCCCGAGCTGTGCTCTCCTTCACTACTTCCCCCCACTAAAGGTCAAGCTGTAACCTGATAGTGAACCAATTTATTTGTTTCTCTGGAAATGCCATCGCAATGTCCCTTGGGCTGTTTACTGTTTGATAACACATGGAGCAGATGGGTGCTTCACTTCTGCAGGACGGAGGTTACACAGTACACAGTACACACACACAGTACACAGTACACACACACACACACAGTACACAGTACACAGTACACACACACTACATTATACACTCGTGGTTCAATGTAATACTTTTGAATGGTAGTGTTCCAGGCGTAGTGTTCTAGGGGTTGTGTTCTAGGGGTTGTGTTCTAGGGGTTGTGTTCTAGGCGTAGTGTTCTAGGCGTAGTGTTCTAGGCGTAGTGTTCTAGGTGTTGTGGTCTAGGCATAGTGTTCTAAGGGTTGTGTTCTAGGGGTAGTGTTCTAGGCGTAGCCTTAGCCTAAGCCTAAGAAATTAAAAGTCAATGATCATGTTTGGGTTACTGAAGCAATAAGGCCTGAGGAGCTGTGCCATTATACACTGGTTACATCATTAGAACAGTCAACAAGTCATTTTGCGAGTGTACAAAACATTATGAACACCGTCCTGATATTGAGTTGCACCCCTCCTTTTGCACTCAGAACAGCCTCAGTTCGTCAGGACATGGACTCTACAAGGTGGTGAAAGCGTTCCACAGGGATGCTGGTCCATGTTGACTCAAAATGCTTCCCACAGTTGTCTGGATGTCCTTTGGGTAGTGGACCATTCTTGATACACACTGGAAACTCTACCATACCCCGTTCAAAGGCACCTACTGCCATACCCTGTTCAAAGCCACCTACTACCCTGTTCAAAGGCACCTACTGCCATACCCCGTTCAAAGGCACCTACTACCATACCCCGTTCAAAGGCACCTACTACCATACCCTGTTCAAAGGCACCTACTACCCTGTTCAAAGGCTCCTACTACCATACCCTGTTCAAAGGCACTTCAATGTTTTGTGTTGCCCATTCAGCCTCTGAATGCCAGACATACACAATCCATGTCTCAAGGCTTAAAAATATTTCTTTAACCTGTTTCTTCCCCTTCATCTACACCGATTTTAAAGTGGATTTAACAATCAGGGATCTTAGCTTTCCTCTGGTCAGTCTATGTCATGGAAAGAGCCGGTGTTTGTAATTCTTGTACACTCAGTGTATAGATGTTCAGTACACGGGGGTGTAACGGTGTGGGGAATGTTTTCCTGGCACACGTTCGGTCCCTTGATACCGATTGAGCAACTTTTCCATGCCCTTAAGAATTCAAGCTGTTCTGGAGGCAAACGGGGGGTCCAACACGTTACTAGATGGGTGTACCTAATAAACTGGTCACTGTGTGTGTGTGTGTGTGTGTGTGTGTGTGTGTGTGTGTTTGTGGGGACACTACCCCGTTCACGAAAATGGCCAGTCAAGTTCTTCCACATCGATCTCGACAAACCATTTCTGTATGGACCTCTATTAGTGGCGGCATTGTCAAGCTGAAACAGGAAATGGTCTTCCCCAAACTGTTGCCGCGAAGTTGGATGTGCTTCTACAGTATTGACTCCCGGATGTGAATACTTATGTAAATTAGATATTTATGTATTTAATTTACAATAAATGAGCAAAAATTCCTTAAACATGTTTTCACTTTGTCATTATGGGGTATTGTGTGTAGACGGGTGAAGATTTTTTAATTTAAAAAAAGTCAATTTTGAATTCAGACTGTAACACCAAGAAAACATGGAATAAGTATATATGCATATTGAATATACAAAACATTAAGAACACCTGCTCTTTTCATGACACAGACTGACCAGGTGAATCCAGGTGAAAGCTATGATCCCTTATCGATGTCGCTTGTTAAATCCACTTCAATCATTGATCCTAAGACCAGCTACTGCTACACTGAGACGCTTTTATCAATACGGACCCATGACATGACTAGAACCTGTTGAAGTAGCTCAAGATACAAACACTTTTACTATGTGTGGTCTGTACTGTAATGTTTAACAAGGGAGTATCTGCATGGCCAGGTCGGCTACCCTCCAGTTCATGTAAACAGAGCTGCCGCAGGATCCTGACCTGACAGGATCACTTAGTAAACACTTTAAAGAGAAGACATGACACACACAAACACACAAAGGAAAGATTGAAGGAGATTAGTGAGAGGTGGTTGTGTAACTGAGCTGTGTTACCAGTTTCTGTCTTTTTTTTTCTAAACAGCTAAAATAAACACTACAATATAATTACTAGAAAGTTAATCTAACAATTTATATAAACAACAATATAATTACTAGGAAGATCATCTAGCAGCTTATATAAACACTACAATATAATTACTAGACATTTCATAGCTGCTTATATAAACTCAACTATATAATTACTAGAAAGTTTATCTAGCAGTTTTTTGTTGCTGTGTGGGATAATGAATAGATGATTGACTGACATCACATGACTTGTTGAGACTTGTTTTTAATAGATTAGACACCATATGAAGCGTAACATCTCTCTCTCCTTGTCTCCGCCCCCTTCCTCTCTCTGTCTCCCACTGCCCCGCCCCCTTCCTCTCTCTGTCTCCCACTGCCCCGCCCCTTCCTCTCTCTGTCTCCCACTGCCCCGCCCCCTTCCTCTCTCTGTCTCCCACTGCCCCGCCCCGCCCCCTCCTCTCTCCATCCATCTCTCACCCTGCCCCCTCCTCTCTCCATCCATCTCTCACCCCGCCCCCCTCCTCTCTCCATCCATCTCTCACCCCGCCCCCTCCTCTCTCATCCATCTCTCCCCCGCCCCCTCCTCTCCATCCATCTCTCCCCCCTTCCTCTCCATCCATCTCTCCCCCGCCCCCTCCTCTCCATCATCTCTCCCCCGCCCCCTCCTCTCCATCCATCTCTCCCCCCGCCCCCTCCTCTCCATCCATCTCTCCCCCGCCCCCTCCTCTCCATCCATCTCTCCCCCCGCCCCCTCCTCTCCATCCATCTCTCCCCCGCCCCCTCCTCTCCATCCATCTCTCCCCCCCCTCTCTCCATCCATCCCCCCGCCCCCTCCTCTCTCCATCCATCTCCCCCGCCCCCTTCCTCTCTCCATCCATCTCTCTCCCCCGCCCCTCCTCTCCATCCATCTCTCTCCCCCGCCCCCTCCTCTCCATCCATCTCTCTCCCCCGCCCCCTCCTCTCCATCCATCTCTCTCCCCCCGCCCCCTCCTCTCCATCCATCTCTCCCCCGCCCCCTCCTCTCCATCCATCTCTCCCCCGCCCCCTCCTCTTCCATCCATCTCTCCCCCCCGCCCCCTCCTCTTCCATCCATCTCTCCCCCGCCCCTCCTCTTCCATCCATCTCCCCCGCCCCTCCTCTCTCATCCATCTCTCCTCTCCATCTCCCCCGCCCCCCTCCTCTCCATCATCTCTCCCCCGCCCCCTCCTCTCCATCCATCTCTCCCCCGCCCCCTCCTCTCCATCCATCTCTCCCCCGCCCCCTCCTCTCTCCATCCATCTCCCCCGCCCCCTCCTCTCTCCATCCATCTCCCCCGCCCCCTTCTCTCTCATCCATCCATCTCTCTCCCCCGCCCCTCCTCTTCATCCATCTCTCTCCCCCGCCCCCTCCTCTCCATCCATCTCTCTCCCCCGCCCCCTCCTCTCCATCCATCTCTCTCCCCCGCCCCCTCCTCTCCATCCATCTCTCCCCCGCCCCCTCCTCTCCATTCATCTCTCCCCCGCCCCCTCCTCTTCCATCCATCTCTCCCCCGCCCCCCTCCTCTTCCATCCATCTCTCCCCCGCCCCCTCCTCTTCCATCCATCTCCCCCCCCCCTCCTCTCTCATCCATCTCTCCTCTCCATCTCCCCCGCTCCCCTCCTCTCTCCATCCATCTCCCCGCCCCCTTCCTCTTCCATCCATCTCTCCTCTCCTCCCTCGTCTCCATCCATCTCTCCCCCGCCCCCCTCCTCTCTCCATCCATCTCTCCCCCCCCCCCTCCTCTCTCCATCCATCTCTCCCCCGCCCCCTCCTCTTCCATCCATCTCTCCCCCGCCCCCCTCCTCTTCCATCCATCTCTCCCTCCCCGCCCCCCCTCCTCTCTCCATCCATCTCTCCCCCCCCCCCTCCTCTCTCCATCCATCCCGCCCCCTCCTCTCTCCATCCATCTCTCCCCCCGCCCCCTCCTCTTCCATCCATCTCTCCTCCCTCCTCTCCATCCATCTCTCCCCCCGCCTCCATCCATCTCCCCCCCCGCCCCCTCCTCTCTCCATCCATCTCTCCCCCCCTCTCTCCATCCATCTCTCCCCCCGCCCCCTCCTCTTCCATCCATCTCTCCCTCCCCGCCCCCTCCTCTCTCCATCCATCTCTCCCCCCGCCCCCTCCTCTCTCCATCCATCTCTCCCCCCGCCCCCTCCTCTTCCATCCATCTCTCCTCCCTCCTCTCCATCCATCCATCTCTCCTCCCTCCTCTCCATCCATCTCTCCCCCGCCCCCTCTTCTCTCCATCCATCTCTCCCCCCCGCCCCCTCCTCTCTCCATCCATCTCTCCCCCCCGCCCCCTCCTCTTCCATCCATCTCTCCCCCGCCCCCTCCTCTTCCATCCATCTCTCCCCCGCCCCCTCCTCTTCCATCCATCTCTCCCCCGCCCCCTCCTCTTCCATCCATCTCTCCCCCCGCCCCCTCCTTCCATCCATCGCCCCCTCCTCTCTCCATCCATCTCTCCTCTCCATCCATCCATCTCTCTCCCCCGCCCCCTCCTCTCTCCATCCATCTCCCCCCGCCCCCTCCAGTGATGTCTAGCTGGTTGAAGGACGGGGAGGTGTTGATAGGTGAGGGAAGCGGAACTGCATCCCCATGCAGCCGCAGACAGCGGATCTTGTCAACGCCAGGTGGATGTGGCAGTCTCAGGCCGGGTGGCGGGGGGGTAGGGGTGCGCGGCCATGGGGGGTCACCTAGCTTCAAGGAAGGGGTGTCTGGGATGGTGCAGCCAGAGACCATGGGGAAGGCCAAAGAGCTGTTTGTTCTCTGTGATAAAGAAGGAAAAGGCTTCATCACCAAGAGAGATATGCAGGTTAGTGAGTCAAGTGGATTGAGATTCAGAAAGCTTTAAACATAAATAAATAAATATATTTATTAAACCTCGTCTTCTCTCCTCTCAGAGACTGCAGGGGGAGTTACCTCTCTCCCCAGAACAGCTGGAGTCTGTTTTTGAGAGTCTGGACAGAGACAGAAACGGATTCCTAACTCCTGTTGAGTTTAATATGGGCCTTGGTGTGTACCGCTCACTCATTTCATGACATGCTGGACCTTTGACCAATACCATACTTACTATTGACACATTTTCTCTGTCTGTCTGTCTGTCTGTCTGTCTGTCTGTCTGTCTGTCTGTCTGTCTGTCTGTCTGTCTGTCTGTCTGTCTGTCTGTCTGTCTGTCTGTCTGTCTGTCTGTCTGTCTGTCTGTCTGTCTGTCTGTCTGTCTGTCTGTCTGTCTGTCTGTCTGTCTGTCTGTCTGTCTGTCTGTCTGTCTCTGTCTCTGTCTCTGTCTCTGTCTCTGTCTCTGTCTCTGTCTGTCTGCAGGGGAGTTGATGGGGGTGGAGGAGAGCACAGAGAAAAGGCTGACAGAGAGGGAGGAAAACGAAGACCTAGGAGAACTCCGATTTATTCAGATACTGACGGAGCTGGGAGCTGACAAACTCTTCAAAGAGTGAGTGACGACACTACATTGTTCCAAGGAAGACCCGATGAAGCGTTTTGGAGAGAGTTCGGCCAACGTTTTATATTCGTAACCAGTATTTGGATTCTAGCTTCCTGTAAAAGAGTTCAGTTGTGCTGTGTGTCTGTAACCCTGTAACCCGCTGTATTGTGTGTCTTCATGCCAGTCAGTGCGAGCTGGGTACCCTGTGGTGTGCTCTCCAGAGAGACAGACCAGAGCTGCTCTCTATCCTGGAGGATGTCCTAGTCCACGCTGTGTCTCATCTACAAGACTCACTGAGGGAGAGAGACAGTTTGGAACTGGCTCTACGCAGGTCTCTATTCTCTCCACATATCATTCATTCACGTGACTGTCAATTCATACAGCTGGTGAGGTGGAGCAGTAAACACCAACATACTTACTATTAACATACTTACCAACATACTTACTAACATACTTACTATTAACATATTTACTAACATATTTACTAACATACTATTAACATACTTCCTAGCAACATACTTCCTAGCAACATACTTACTAGTAACATACTTACTAACATACTATTAGCATACTAGCAACATACTTCCTAGCAACATACTTACTACTAACATACTTACTAACATACTTACTAACATACTATTAGCATACTATTAACATACTTCCTAGCAACATACTTACTAGTAACATACTTACTAACATACTTACTAACATACTATTAGCATACTATTAACATACTTACTAACATACTTACTAATAACATACTTAGTAACATACTTATCAACATACTTACTGGTAACATACTTAAGATTAACATACTTACTAGTAACATACTTAAGGTTAACATACTTACCAACATACTATTAACATACTTACTAGTAACATACTTACTATTAACATACTTACTAGTAACATACTTACTAGTAACATACTTACTAGTAACATACTTACTAGTAACATACTTACTAACATGCTATTAGCATACTTACCAACATACTTACTATTAACATACTTACTATTAACATACTTACTAGTAACATACTTACTAGTAACATACTTACTAACATGCTATTAGCATACTTACCAACATACTTATGGTTAACATACTTACTAGTAATATACTTACCAACATACTATTAGCATACTTACTATTAACATACTTACCAACATACTTACGGTCAACATACTTATGGTTAACATACTTACTAGTAACATACTTACTATTAACATACTTACTAGTAACATACTTACTAACATGCTATTAGCATACTTACCAACATACTTATGGTTAACATACTTACTAGTAATATACTTACCAACATACTATTAGCATACTTACGATTAACATACTTACCAACATACTTATGGTTAACATACTTATGGTTAACATACTTACTAGTAACATACTTACTATTAGCATACTTACTATTAACATACTTACTAGTAACATACTTACTAACATACTTACTAGTAACATACTTACTATTAACATACTTACTATTAACATACTTACTAGTAACATACTTACTAACATACTTACTAGTAACATACTTACTATTAACATACTTACTATTAACATACTTACTAGTAACATACTTACTAACATACTTACTAGTAACATACTTACTATTAACATACTTACTATTAACATACTTACTAGTAACATACTTACTAACATAC
Source organism: Oncorhynchus tshawytscha (assembly GCF_018296145.1). NCBI lineage: Eukaryota > Metazoa > Chordata > Actinopteri > Salmoniformes > Salmonidae > Oncorhynchus > Oncorhynchus tshawytscha. The sequence goes on along the minus strand of NC_056429.1, from coordinate 4,249,940 downwards.
TTACTAGTAACATACTTACTAGTAACATACTTACTAACATACTCTAATGTGTTGTTGTGTTTCAGACGGGAGAGTGACCACGACAGGGTGGTTCGGTCCATATATGAGGAGATGGAGAGTCAGAACAGAGAGGAGAGAGAGAAACGACTCGCTCAGGTAGCTATCTGGTCTGCGAATAAAGTATGAATAGGTATGCACTCACTACTGTATGTCGTTCTGTAAATGTAAATAGTCTGCTGGGCTGTAGACGGGGTTGTTGTTGTTTAGCAACAAAACCGACCAGAATCCTACTAAGCTTAGTGCTTCGAGCTGTTGACTTCAGGCCACATGAGCATTGTGCTGAATGGTAAAAAAACAATCTACAATAAAATGTCCTTATTCTGTGGTGTTGTTGGTCCGACAGTAGAGTCTAACGTTGTACTATGTAACCATATTCAGTCTAAGTAGAATACTAATGAATCGTTGAGCGATCGTACGAGACATATTGATTCAACTTTAGTCTAAGCTTGGATTAAACAAGCTCCGTTCTAAGAATTGGCAGTGTTGCTGCACTTCTGTTCACCGGCTGCTCAGCCACCCCCCGATTTACAATAGACGGGACCACAGCATCTACTTCGGTTGCCATGATGATTTCCTTTGCTACACCTGCCTCAGCATATATCGCCCCAATTCTGGCAACATTTCTCCAATCGTACTGCCACCGAGGTGTAGCGAGGTACTTTACGACTACTAGTTCACTACGATTTGGGCTTAACTGAGTCGGTAAATGTGAGCGGTTCTCCAATGGGTTCTCCAATGGGTTCTCCAATGGGTTCTCCAATGGGTACAGCACTGTAGACCCAGAAAAACATGGTGTGATGTATTTCAGCCCTAACTAATGGCTGATGATGATGATGATGATGATGATGATGACTGTACTTCACGTTAAAGGACAGTATCAGACAGTGGGACAGAAGACAGAAGATTGCTGAGGAGCTGAAGACGAGGGAGCAGGAACTGGAGACCACCCTGGCCAAGCAGAGAGAGGTAGAGACATCATAGACTTAGATAGATCACTCTTTGTGTCTGTCCCATTATGACGTCTTGTGAGAGCACTGAGCATTGAGGCCATCTCCATTTTGAAGTAGTCCATAGTGCCTACTGTCACCTGGAGTACAAAGGGAGATTTTAACCCGGGGCTAAGCGAGTGTTCACACTTTATAAAGTGGGCTTAGCCCAGGTTTAGCTGGCCCCCGCTCCAGACCAAGATTAGCACCCAACTTTTCAGAGTTAGCACCACAAACACGATGCCAAAATAGCCAGTGTATAACAGGATCAACAACAATGCCTAGAATGCTCACTGTCCAATCACAAAAGCTGCACTGTCACTTCATTGACATATGCTGTTGATGTCTGTAATGACTTATTTTGACAAGTCAATTCATACTATTTCATCCTGAGGACAAAAAAAACAAACAAAAAAACATTTATTCCTGCAATAATATTGGTTGCTAATGCAGGCTGGCATTTTATTTGTACAAATAAAAGTTCAATTAAATAATTTCACAGGCCTCCAGAGTGACGCAGCGGTCTAAGGCACTGATCAGTGCTAGAGGCGTCACTACAGATCCGGGTTCGATCCCGGGATGTGTCGCAGCCGGCCGTGACTGGGAAGACCCATGAGGCGGCGCACAATTGGCCCAGCGTCGTCCGGGTTACGGGGACGGTTTGGTCGGCTGGGATGTCCTTGTCCCATCGGATTCTAGCGACTCCTTGTGGCGGCTGGGTGCAATGCAAGCTGGCCTCTGGTTGCCAACTGTACGGTGTTTCCTCTGACACATTGGTTGCGGCTGGCGAGCAGCGTGCCAAGAAGCAGTGCGACTTGGCGGGGTCGTGTTTCGGGGAGGACGCACGGCTCTCGACTTTCGCGTCTTGGGACAAGACTGTAACTACCAATTGGATACCACGAAATTGGGGCAAAAAGTACAAAAATGAATAATTGCACCTATTTAAAAAAATTTATACGTAACATATATGTAAATAACAGACATGATCCAAGCATGTTTACCTGTAGAATAGAATCGATTTATAAGATATATAATATATATAACCTCCCATGATTCATTCTGTCAGTCTGTTCTACTGCTTCAACATCGGCCATTTTAAACATATAAATAAAATGAAATGGTTTAAATAATAATAATAAATTATATCTAGTCGTAGTAAAGTTCAGCTATTTCCCACAAGGCCCTAGTTTCTACCTTCTTAACAACACTATCAACAAGGTAGGTCCTACAGACCCTAGTTTCTACCTTCTTAACAACACTATCAACAAGGCAGGTCCTACAGGCCCTAGTTTATACCTTCTTAACAGCACTATCAACAAGGCAGGTCCTACAGGCCCTAGTTTATACCTTCTTAACAACACTATCAACAAGGCAGGTCCTACAGACCCTAGTTTCTACCTTCTTAACAACACTATCAACAAGGCAGGTCCTACAGGCCCTAGTTTATACCTTCTTAACAACACTATCAACAAGGCAGGTCCTACAGGCCCTAGTTTATACCTTCTTAACAGCACTATCAACAAGGCAGGTCCTACAGGCTCTAGTTTCTACCTTCTTAACAACACTATCAACAAGGTAGGTCCTACAGGCCCTAGTTTCTACCTTCTTAACAACACTATCAACGAGGCAGGTCCTACAGACCCTAGTTTCTACCTTCTTAACAACACTATCAACAAGGTAGGTCCTACAGGCCCTAGTTTCTACCTTCTTAACAACACTATCAACGAGGCAGGTCCTACAGAACCTAGTTTCTACCTTAACAACACTATCAACAAGGTAGGTCCTACAGGCCCTTGTTTCTACCTTAGCAACACTATCAACAAGGCAGGTCCTACAGGCCCTTGTTTCTACCTTCTTAACAACACTATCAACAAGGCAGGTCCTACAGGCCCTAGTTTCTACCTTCTTAACAACACTATCAACAAGGCAGGTCCTACAGGCTCTAGTTTTGTCGCACCTGGAGTACTGTTCAGCCGTGTGGTCAGGTGCCACAAAGAGGGACTTAGGAAATTGCAATTGTCTCAGAACAGGGCAGCACGGCTGGCCCTTAGGTGTACACAGAGAGCTAATATTAATAATATGCATGTCAATCTCTCCTGTCTCAAAGTGGAGGAGAGATTGTCTTCATCACTACTTGTATTTATGAGAGGTATTGACATGTTGAATGCACCGAGCTGTCTGTCTAAACTACTGGCACACAGCTCAGACACCCATACATACCCCACAAGACATGCCACCAGAGGTCTGTCTAAACTACTGGCACACAACTCAGACACCCATACATACCCCACAAGACATGCCACCAGAGGTCTGTTTAAACTACTAACACACAGCTCAGACACCCATACATACCCCACAAGACATGCCACCAGAGGTCTGTTTAAACTACTAACACACAGCTCAGACACCCATACATACCCCACAAGACATGCCACCAGAGGTCTGTTTAAACTACTAGCACACAGCTCAGACACCCATACATACCCCACAAGACATGCCACCAGAGGTCTGTTTAAACTACTAACACACAGCTCAGACACCCATACATACCCCACAAGACATGCCACCAGAGGTCTGTTTAAACTACTAACACACAGCTCAGACACCCATACATACCCCACAAGACATGCCACCAGAGGTCTGTTTAAACTACTAGCACACAGCTCAGACACCCATACATTCCCCACAAGACATGCCACCAGAGGTCTGTTTAAACTACTAACACACAGCTCAGACACCCATACATACCCCACAAGACATGCCACCAGAGGTCTGTTTAAACTACTAACACACAGCTCAGACACCCATACATACCCCACAAGACATGCCACCAGAGGTCTGTTTAAACTACTAACACACAGCTCAGACACCCATACATACCCCACAAGACATGCCACCAGTGGTCTCTTCACTGTCCTCAAGTCCAGAACAGACTATGAGAGGTGCACAGTACTACATAGAGCCATGACTACATGGAACTCTATTCCACAGTACTACATAGAGCCATGACTACATGGAACTCTATTCTACAGTACTACATAGAGCCATAACTACATGTAACACTATTCCACAGTACTACATAGAGCCATGACTACATGTAACACTATTCCACAGTACTACATAGAGCCATGACTACATAGAACTCTATTCCACAGTACTACATAGAGCCATGACTACATAGAACTCTATTCCACATCAGGTAACTGATGCAGCAGGTGAATCAGATTTAAAAAAAACAGATAAAATTAGATAAAAAACAGATAAATTAAAAAGCACATTATGGAACAGCGGGGACTGTGAATATACACAAACATAGAAACATGCATGCATACACAGACACAGACATACACACACACACACACACGATAACATACGCAATATACACACTCAAAAATGTTGTATTGTAGATATGTGGTGGTGGTGGAGTAGGGGCCTGAGGGCACACAGTGTTAAATCTGTGAATGTCATGTTTTTAAAATTGTGTAACAGTCTCAATTTTGCTGGACCCTAGGAAGAGTAGCTGCTGCCTTGGCAGGAACTAATGGGGATCCATAATAAATACAAAATAGAAATGTCACTGTCAGAAGAGATTTGCTTCAGAAAAATGTTCTCATCACATTTATTTATATAGCCCTTCGTACATCAGCTGATATCTCAAAGTGCTGTACAGAAACCCAGCCTAAAACCCCAAACAGCAAGCAATGCAGGTGTAAAAGCACGGTGGCTAGGAAAAACTCCCTAGAAAGGTCAGAACCGCGGTCTCCGCTAGCTAGCCGACCAGTAACTAACGAAGTAGCTAGCCAGTTAGCGACAGAAGCTAAACCCATAAAATACTGAAAATAAACACTTCTCTAATATCATATTAACTAAATAATCAAATATGAATTTATTAAATGTAATCTCACAAATAGCAATGTTGGTCGATCTGGAAAGCCATAGTCAGTCAATAAATAATATAACAATAGTCGTAGGAAAGGTTTTCATCTTTAGCTCACAATCTGTGGATACTATACGATTAGAATTATTTGTAAAATATCACAGCACAATTGAAAAATATTTGGCACATGGAAACCAAACAAGGGCAGTCTATGGTGATAGGTGGGATGGGCCGAGGGGGTGGTCTATGGTGATAGGGTGGGATGGGCTGAGGGGGTGGTCTATGGTGATAGGTGGGATGGGCTGAGGGGGTGGTCTATGGTGATAGGTGGGATGGGCTGAGGGGGTGGTCTATGGTGATAGGTGGGATGGGCTGAGGGGGTGGTCTATGGTGATAGGTGGGATGGGCTGAGGGGGTGGTCTATGGTGATAGGTGGGATGGGCTGAGGGGGTGGTCTATGGTGATAGGTGGGATGGGCTGAGGGGGTGGTCTATGGTGATAGGTGGGATGGGCTGAGGGGGTGGTCTATGGTGATAGGTGGGATGGGCTGAGGGGGTGGTCTATGGTGATAGGTGGGATGGGCTGAGGGGGTGGTCTATGGTGATAGGTGGGATGGGCCGAGGGGGTGGTCTATGGTGATAGGGCGGGATGGGCCGAGGGGGTGGTCTATGGTGATAGGTGGGATGGGCCGAGGGGGTGGTCTATGGTGATAGGGCGGGATGGGCCGAGGGGGTGGTCTATGGTGATAGGTGGGATGGGCCGAGGGGGTGGTCTATGGTGATGGGTGGGATGGGCCGAGGGGGTGGTCTATGGTGATAGGGCGGGATGGGCTGAGGGGGTGGTCTATGGTGATAGGTGGGATGGGCTGAGGGGTGGTCTATGGTGATAGGTGGGATGGGCTGAGGGGGTGGTCTATGGTGATAGGTGGGATGGGCCGAGGGGGTGGTCTATGGTGATAGGGCGGGATGGGCTGAGGGGGTGGTCTATGGTGATAGGTGGGATAGGCTGAGGGGGTGGTCTATGGTGGGAGGTGGGATGGGCTGAGGGGTTAAAGTTTGTTTGGTAATGTATTAGTGTTATATATACAGGTGAAGTCAGAAGTTTACATTCATTTTAGCCAAATACATTTAAACTCAGATTTTCACAATTCCTGACATTTAATCCTAGTAAAAATTCCCTTGTTTTAGGTCAGTTAGGATCATCACTTTATTTTAAGAATGTGAAATGTCAGAATAATTGTAGAGAGAATGATTTATTTCAGCTTGTATTTCTTTCATCACATTCCCAGCGGGTCAGAAGTTTACATACACTCAATTAGTATTTGGTAGCATTGCCTTTATATTGTTTAACTTGGGTCAAACGTTTGTAGGCCTCCTTGCTCACGCACGCTTTTTCAGTTCTGCCCACAAATGTTCTATAGGATTGAGGTCAGGGCTTTGTGATGGCCACTCCAATACCTTGACTTTGTTGTCCTTAACTTCTTGACGCTACCAATCCCTGTAGCGGGATCATTACCGTCTGCAACCGCTGAATAGCAACAGTCAAATAATATTACTAGAAAATATTCATATTCATGAAATCACAAGTACAATATTTTGAAACACAGCTTAGCCTTTTGTTAATCACCCTGTCGTCTCAGATTTTTGAAATTATGCTTTACAGCGAAAGCAATCCAAGCGTTTGTGTAAGTTTATCGATAGCCTAGCATAGCATTATGTACACTTAGCATCAGGAAGCTTGGTCACGAAAATCATTAAAGCAATCAAATTAACCATTTACCTTTTGATCTTTGGATGTTTTCACTCACGAGACTCCCAGTTACACAGCAAATGTTCCTTTTGTTCCATAAAGATTATTTTTATATCCAAAATACCGACGTTTGTTTGTGGCGTTATGTTCAGAAATCCACAGGAAAGAGCGGTCACAACAACGCAGATGGAAATTCCAAATAGTCTTCATAATGTCCACAGAAACATGTCAAACGTTTTTTATAATCATTGCTCAGGTCGTTTTTAAAATATATATTCGATAATATATCAACCGAGTGTGTAGCTTTTTCCATAACTGCGGGAGGAACAACGGCCGGTTTACTCAATTGCGCACCAACTCACTCTGAGAGCCCCCACCTCTCCACTTACGCAATGTGATCCTTCACGCTCATTTTTTCCAAATAAAAGCCTGAAACTATGTCTAAAGACTGATGACACCTTAGGGAAGCCACAGAAAAAGGAATCTGGTTGATATCCCTTTAAATGAAGGACAGGCACGCATAGGAACACAAATGTCAAAATAAGAGGCACTTCCTGATTGTATTTTCCTCAGGCTTTCGCCTGCAATATCAGTTCTGTTATACTCACAGACAATATTTTTACAGTTTTGGAAACTTTAGAGTTTTTTCTATCCTAATCTGTCAATTATATGCATATTCTACCATCTGGTCATGAGAAATTGGCCGTTTTACTTTGGGAACGTTATTCTTCCAAACATAAAAATAGTGCCCCCTAGCATCAAGAGGTTGCCATTTTGCCACAACTTTGGAACTATTCTTGGGGTCATTGTCCATTTGGAAGACCCATTTGCAACCAAGCTGTAACTTCCTGACTGATGTCTTGATGTTGCTTCAATATATTGACATTTTCCTCTCTCATGAAGCCATCCATTTTGTGACGTGTACCAGTCCCTCCTGCAGCAAAGCATCCCCACAACATGTTGCTGCCACCCCCGTGCTTCACGGATGGTCAGGTTCTGTCGATATTGGACTCTTTTTACTGTGGATATAGATACTTTTGTACCTGTTTCCTCCAGCATCTTCACAAGATCCTTTGCTGTTGTTCTGGGATTGATTTGCACTTTTCGCACCAAAGTACGTTCATCTCTAGGAGACAGAACGCGTCTCCTTCCTGAGCGGTATGACGGCTGCGTGGTCCCATGGTGTTTATACTTGCGTACTATTGTTTGTATAGATGAATGTGGTACCTTCAGGTGTTTGGAAATTGCTCCCAAGGATGAACCAGACTTGTGGAGGTCTACATTTTTTCTTCTGAGGTCTTGGCTGATTTCTTTTGATTTTCCCATGATGTCAAGCAAAGAGGCACTGAATTTGAAGGTAGGCCTTGAAATACATCCACAGGTACACCTCTAATTGACTCAAATGTCAATTAGCCTATCAGAAGCTTCTAAAGCCATGACATAGTTTTCTGGAATTTTCCAAGATGTTTAAAGGCCCAGTCAACTTAGTGTATGTAAACTTCTGACCCACTGGAAATGTGATACAGTGAATTATAAGTGAACTAATCTGTCTGTAAACAATTGTTGGAAAAATGACTTGTGTCATACACAAAGTAGATGCCCTAACCGACTTGCCAAAACTATAGTTTGTTAACGAGACATTTGTGGAGTGGTTGAAAAACGAGTTTTAATGACTCTTAACATAAGTGTATGTATGTAAACTTCTGACTTCAACTGTATGTTGATATGAGTAAGCGATCCATTCAGTCATCCTGTTTCAGCTTCATCTTCTCACCCCCCCCAGCTGGAGGCTCGTATCCAGGCGCTGGGCTATGAGCAGGCAGACATCAGGGTGCAGAATCAGAAGCTCCACGGTCTGAACATACAACTCCAGGAGCAGCTAGAGACCAGCCGGGAGGAGCTACAGAAAGCCCTGAAACAGTTACAGTTCCTTCAGTCAAACACTGCCCAGGAGGAGAGGAGCAGAGAGAGGTAGGGAGGAGGGAGGGAAACTGAGGGAGCCAGGAGGGAGGGAGGGGTGAGGGAGCAGAGAAGGGAGGGAGGGACGGGGGAGAGAGGTCGGAGAGGGGGTGGGGGGAGCAGAGATGGAAGGGAGGGAGAGAGGTCAGAGCGGGGAGCAGAGAAGGGAGGGAGGAGAGAGAGAGGAGAGGGGGAAGCAGAGAGGGGAGGGAGGGAGAGAGAGGGGGAGATGAGAAGGGAGGGAAGAGAGAGGTCGGAGAGGGGGAGATGAGAAGGGAGGGAGGAGAAAGAGACCGGGGAGAGGGGGGGGAGCAGAGAGGGAAGGGAGGGAGAGAGAGAGGTCGGAGAGGGGATGGCTAACTCCTACGTGCTTTGCCATATTCTCTGAAAAATGTTATAGTTGTGTTGTTGACCCAGGACGCTTGAAAATATATATTTTTTGTCTGTGTACGTGATCGTTGTGGAAATTGAACCCACAACCTTTGCATTGAGATTGTCAGTGTGTTTCTCTCTAGGACTGTGCTCAAGGTCTCCAAGAACATGCAGAAAGAAAAACACAGTCTGCAGAGGCAGTTGGAGTTACTGAGGTCTGTCTGCCTGTCTGTCTGTCTGTCTGTCTGTCTGTCTGTCTGTCTGTCTGTCTGTCTGTCTGTCTGTCTGTCTGCCTGCCTATCATCTGCCTGTCTGCCTATCGTCTGCCTGTCTGCCTATCGTCTGCCTGTCTGCCTATCGTCTGTCTGTCTGCCTATCGTCTGTCTGTCTGCCTATCGTCTGTCTGCCTGCCTATCGTCTGTCTGCCTGCCTATCGTCTGTCTGCCTGCCTATCGTCTGTCTGTCTGCCTGCCTATCATCTGTCTGTCTGCCTGCCTATCGTCTGCCTGCCTGTCGTCTGTCTGTCTGCCTGCCTGTCGTCTGCCTGCCTGTCGTCTGTCTGTCTGCCTGCCTGCCTATCATCTGCCTGCCTGCCTATCGTCTGCCTGCCTGCCTGTCGTCTGCTTGCCTGCCTGTCGTCTGTCTGTCTGCCTGCCTGTCGTCTGTCCGCCTGCCTGTCATCTGCTTGCCTGCCTGCCTGTCGTCTGCTTGCCTGCCTGTCGTCTGCTTGCCTGCCTGCCTGTCGTCTGCCTGCCTGCCTGTCGTCTGCCTGCCTGCCTGTCGTCTGTCTGCCTGCCTGTCGTCTGTCTGCCTGCCTGCCTATCGTCTGTCTGTCTGTCTGTCTGTCTGTCTGTCTGTCTGTGTTTGCCTGCCTGTGGTCTGCCTGCATGTCTGCTTGCCTGTCTGTCTGTCTGCAGGTTACCAGTTTGTTTATTGGAGAGCAAATCACATTTGTTGTTTATGAAGTGCTTACTGTACGCGTTACTATGTGTTTGTTTCTGATTTGTTTATCCTCTCAGGGATATGAACAAACGCCTGAGAGATGAGAAAGACACACATCAGTCCCAGAAGAGGGTCAGTGTTAGTCACCGAAGCTCTCTCCTCGTCTCTCCTCTTCTCTCCTCGTCTCTCCTCGTCTCCCCTCGTCTCCACCAGTCTGTCCCACCATCACCACTCCCAAACTACCACTGTCACTATACGGGGCTCCACCCCCTGGACACGCCCCCACTACCCCAACTGAACCATGCTAGTTCTCTCTGGACACACCCCTACTACCCCTACTGAACCATGTTAGTTCTCCCTGGACACACCCCCACTACCCCCTACTGAACCATGCTAGTTCTCCCTGGACACACCCCCACTACCCCTACTGAACCATGCTAGTTCTCCCTGGACACACCCCTACTGAACCATATTAGTTCTCCCTGGACACACCCCTACTGAACCATGCTAGTTCTCCATGGACACACCCCTACTGAACCATGCTAGTTCTCCCTGGACACACCCCTACTGAACCATGTTAGTTCTCCCTGGACACACCCCCACTACCCCTACTGAACCATGCTAGTTCTCCCTGGACACACCCCTACTGAACCATGCTAGTTCTCCCTGGACACACCCCTACTGAACCATGTTAGTTCTCCCTGGACACACCCCCACTACCCCCTACTGAACCATGCTAGTTCTCCCTGGACACACCCCTACTGAACCATGCTAGTTCTCCCTGGACACACCCCTACTGAACCATGCTAGTTCTCCCTGGACACACCCCTACTGAACCATGCTAGTTCTCCCTGGACACACCCTACTACCACTACTGAACCATGCTAGTTCTCCCTGGACACCCCCTACTACCCCTACTGAACCATGCTAGTTCTCTCTGGACACGCCCCTACTGAACCATGCTAGTTCTCCCTGGACACACCCCTACTACCACTACTGAACCATGCTAGTTCTCCCTGGACACCCCCTACTACCCCTACTGAACTATGCTAGTTCTCCCTGGACACACCCCTACTGAACCATGTTAGTTCTCCCTGGACACACCCCTACTGAACCATGTTAGTTCTCCCTGGACACACCCCTACTACCCCTACTGAACCATGTTAGTTCTCCCTGGACACACCCCTACTGAACCATGTTAGTTCTCCCTGGACACACCCCCACTACCCCCTAATGAACCATGCTAGTTCTCCCTGGACACACCCTTACTGAACCATGCTAGTTCTCCCTGGACACACCCCCACGACCCCCTTATGAACCATGCTAGTTCTCCCTGGGCACACCCCTACTACCCCCAACTGAACCATGCTAGTTCTCCCTGGACACGCCCCTACTGAACCATGCTAGTTCTCCCTGGACACGCCCCTACTGAACCATGCTAGTACTCCCTGGACACACCCCTACTGAACCATGCTAGTTCTCCCTGGACACACCCCTACTACCACTACTGAACCATGCTAGTTCTCCCTGGACACCCCCTACTACCCCTACTGAACTATGCTAGTTCTCCCTGGACACGCCCCTACTGAACCATGCTAGTTCTCCCTGGACACACCCCTACTGAACCATGCTAGTTCTCTCTGGACACGCCCCTACTGAACCATGCTAGTTCTCCCTGGACACACCCCTACTACCACTACTGAACCATGCTAGTTCTCCCTGGACACCCCCTACTACCCCTACTGAACTATGCTAGTTCTCCCTGGACACGCCCTACTGAACCATGCTAGTTCTCCCTGGACACCCCCTACTGAACCATGCTAGTTCTCTCTGGACACGCCCCTACTACCCCAACTGAACCATGCTAGTTCTCCCTGGACACGCCCCTACTACCCCAACTGAACCATGCTAGTTCTCCCTGGACACACCCCTACTACCACTACTAAACCATGCTAGTTCTACCTGGACACACCCCTACTACCCCTACTGAACCATGCTAGTTCTCCCTGGACACACCCCCACTACCCCCTACTGAACCATGTTAGTTCTCCCTGGACACACCCTTACTGAACCATGCTAGTTCTCCCTGGACACACCCCCACTACCCCCTAATGAACCATGCTAGTTCTCCCTGGGCACACCCCTACCTAACCATGCTAGTTCTCCCTGGACACACCCCTACTGAACCATGCCAGTTCTCCCTGGACACACCCCTACTGAACCATGCTAGTTCTCCCTGGACACACCCCTACTACCCCTACTGAACCATGCTAGTTCTCCCTGGACACACCCCTACTGAACCATGCTAGTTCTCCCTGGACACACCCCTACTACCACTACTGAACAATGCTTGTTCTCCCTGGACACACCCCTACTGAACCATGCTAGTTCTCCCTGGACACACCCCTACTGAACCATGCTAGTTCTCCCTGGACACACCCCTACTGAACCATGCTAGTTCTCCCTGGACACGCCCCTACTACCCCAACTGAACCATGCTAGTTCTCCCTGGACACACCCCTACTACCCCCACTGAACCATGCTAGTTCTCCCTGGACACACCCCTACTACCACTACTAAACCATGCTAGTTCTCCCTGGACACACCCCTACTACCCCTACTGAACCATGCTAGTTCTCCCTGGACACACCCCTACTACCCCCTAATGAACCATGTTAGTTCTCCCTGGACACACCCCTACTGAACCATGTTAGTTCTCCCTGGACACACCCCTACTGAACCATGTTAGTTCTCCCTGGACACACCCCTACTACCCCTACTGAACCATGTTAGTTCTCCCTGGACACACCCCTACTGAACCATGTTAGTTCTCCCTGGACACACCCCCACTACCCCTACTGAACCATGTTAGTTCTCCCTGGACACACCCTTACTGAACCATGATAGTTCTCCCTGGACACACCCCTACTACCACTACTGAACCATGCTAGTTCTCCCTGGACACCCCCTACTACCCCTACTGAACTATGCTAGTTCTCCCTGGACACGCCCCTACTGAACCATGCTAGTTCTCCCTGGACACGCCCCTACTGAACCATGCTAGTTCTCCCTGGACACACCCCTACTACCCCTACTGAACCATGCTAGTTCTCCCTGGACACACCCCTACTGAACCATGCTAGTTCTCTCTGGACACGCCCCTATTGAACCATGCTAGTTCTCCCTGGACACACCCCTACTACCACTACTGAACCATGCTAGTTCTCCCTGGACACCCTCCTACTACCCCTACTGAACTATGCTAGTTCTCCCTGGACACACCCCTACTGAACCATGCTAGTTCTCCCTGGACACTCCCCTACTGAACCATGCTAGTTCTCCCTGGACACGCCCCTACTGAACCATGCTAGTTCTCCCTGGACACGCCCCTACTACCCCAACTGAACCATGCTAGTTCTCCTGGACACACCCCTACTACCACTACTAAACCATGCTAGTTCTCCTGGACACACCCCTACTACCCCTACTGAACCATGCTAGTTCTCCCTGGACACACCCCTACTACCCCCTAATGAACCATGTTAGTTCTCCCTGGACACACCCCTACTGAACCATGTTAGTTCTCCCTGGACACACCCCTACTGAACCATGTTAGTTCTCCCTGGACACACCCCTACTACCCCTACTGAACCATGTTAGTTCTCCCTGGACACACCCCTACTGAACCATGCTAGTTCTCCCTGGACACACCCCCACTGAACCATGCCAGTTCTCCCTGGACACGCCCCTACTGAACCATGCTAGTTCTCCCTGGACACACCCCTACTGAACCATGTTAGTTCTCCCTGGACACACCCCTACTACCCCTACTGAACCATGCTAGTTCTCCCTGGACACACCCCTACTGAACCATGCTAGTTCTCCCTGGACACACCCTACTACCACTACTGAACCATGCTAGTTCTCCCTGGACACCCCCTACTACCCCTACTGAACCATGCTAGTTCTCTCTGGACACGCCCCTACTGAACCATGCTAGTTCTCCCTGGACACACCCCTACTACCACTACTGAACCATGCTAGTTCTCCCTGGACACCCCCTACTACCCCTACTGAACTATGCTAGTTCTCCCTGGACACGCCCCTACTGAATCATGCTAGTTCTACCTGGACACGCCCCTACTGAACCATGCTAGTTCTCCCTGGACACACCCCTACTACCCCTACTGAACCATGCTAGTTCTCCCTGGACACACCCCTACTGAACCATGCTAGTTCTCCCTGGACCCACCCCTACTACCCCCTACTGAACCATGTTAGTTCTCCCTGGTCACGCCCCTACTACCCCTACTGAACCATGTTAGTTCTCCCTGGACACACCCCTACTACCACTACTGATCCATGTTAGTTCTCCCTGGACACACCCCTACTACCACTACTGATCCATGCTAGTTCTCCCTGGACACACCCCCACTACCCCCTACTGAACCATGTTAGTTCTCCCTGGACACACCCCTACTGAACCACGCTAGTTCTCCCTGGACACACCCCTACTGAACCATGTTAGTTCTCCCTGGACACGCCCCCACTACCCCTCTCTGAACCATGTTCATTCTCCCTGGACACACCCCTACTACCCCCTACTGAACCATGTTAGTTGTCCCTGGACACACCCCTACTGAACCATGTTAGTTCTCCCTGGACACACCCCTACTACCCCTACTGAACCATGTTAGTTGTCCCTGGACACACCCCTAATGAACCATGTCAGTTCTCCCTGGACACACCCCTACTGAACCATGTTAGTTCTCCCTGGACACACCCCTACTGAACCATGTTAGTTCTCCCTGGACACACCCCTACTACCCCTACTGAACCATGTTAGTTCTCCCTGGACACACCCCTACTGAAACATGCTAGTTCTCCCTGGACACACCCCCACTGAACCATGCCAGTTCTCCCTGGACACGCCCCTACTGAACCATGCTAGTTCTCCCTGGACACACCCCTACTACCCCTACTGAACCATGCTAGTTCTCCCTGGACACACCCCTACTGAACCATGCTAGTTCTCCCTGGACACACCCTACTACCACTACTGAACCATGCTAGTTCTCCCTGGACACCCCCTACTACCCCTACTGAACCATGCTAGTTCTCTCTGGACACGCCCCTACTGAACCATGCTAGTTCTCCCTGGACACACCCCTACTACCACTACTGAACCATGCTAGTTCTCCCTGGACACCCCCTACTACCCCTACTGAACTATGCTAGTTCTCCCTGGACACGCCCCTACTGAACCATGCTAGTTCTCCCTGGACACGCCCCTACTGAACCATGCTAGTTCTCCCTGGACACACCCCTACTACCCCTACTGAACCATGCTAGTTCTCCCTGGACACACCCCTACTGAACCATGCTAGTTCTCCCTGGACCCACCCCTACTACCCCCTACTGAACCATGTTAGTTCTCCCTGGACACACCCCTACTACCACTACTGATCCATGCTAGTTCTCCCTGGACACACCCCCACTACCCCCTACTGAACCATGTTAGTTCTCCCTGGACACACCCCTACTGAACCACGCTAGTTCTCCCTGGACACACCCCTACTGAACCATGTTAGTTCTCCCTGGACACACCCCTACTGAACCACGCTAGTTCTCCCTGGACACACCCCTACTGAACCATGTTAGTTCTCCCTGGACACGCCCCCACTACCCCCTCTCTGAACCATGTTCATTCTCCCTGGACACACCCCTACTGAACCACGCTAGTTCTCCCTGGACACACCCCTACTGAACCATGTTAGTTCTCCCTGGACACACCCCTACTGAACCATGTTACTTCTCCCTGGACACACCCCTACTACCCCCTACTGAACCATGTTAGTTGTCCCTGGACACACCCCTAATGAACCATGTCAGTTCTCCCTGGACACACCCCCACTACCCCTACTGAACCATGTTAGTTCTCCCTGGACACACCCCTACTGAACCATGTTAGTTCTCCCTGGACACACCCCTACTGAACCATGCTAGTTCTTCCTGGACACGCCCCTACTACCGCTACTGAACCATGCTAGTTCTCCCTGGACACACCCCTACTACCCCTACTGAACCATGTTAGTTCTCCCTGGACACACCCCCACTACCCCCTACTGAACCATGCTAGTTCTCCCTGGACACACCCCCACTACCCCCTACTGAACCATGCTAGTTCTCCCTGGACACACCCCTGCTACCCCTACTGAACCATATTAGTTATCCCTGGACACACCCCCACTACCCCCTACTGAACCATGCTAGTTCTCCCTGGACACACCCCTGCTACCCCTACTGAACCATATTAGTTATCCCTGGACACACCCCCACTACCCCTACTGAACCATGCTAGTTCTCCCTGGACACACCCCTGCTACCCCTACTGAACCATATTAGTTATCCCTGGACACACTCCTACTACCCCTACTGAACCACGCTACTTCTTCCTTGGCACGCCCCTACTGAACCATGCTAGTTCTCCCTGGACACACCCCTACTGAACCATGCTAGTTCTCCCTGGACACACCCCTACTGAACCGTTCTAGTTCTCCCTGGGCACACCCCTACTGAACCATGCTAGTTCTCCCTGGGCACACCCCTACTGAACCATTCCAGTTCTCCCTGGACACGCCCCTACTGAACCATATTAGTTCTCCCTGGACACACCCCTACTGAACCGTGCTAGTTCTCCCTGGACACACCCCTACTGAACCATGCTAGTTCTCCCTGGACACGCCCCTACTGAACCATGCTAGTTCTCCCTGGACACACCCTTACTGAACCATGCTAGTTCTCCCTGGACACACCCCTACTGAACCATGTTAGTTCTCCCTGGACACACCCCTACTGAACCATGCTAGTTCTCCCTGGACACACCCCTACTGAACCATGCTAGTTCTCCCTGGACACACCCCTACTGAACCATGTTAGTTCTCCCTGGACACACCCCTACTGAAGCACACTAGTTCTCCCTGGACACACCCCTACTGAACTATGCCTATGGTTTGTAGATGGCATTTCTAGTACTGGGTAATATTTGTAACTGTGATGATATTTCAGAGTCACTGTTTTTTGGAGTATGTTTTGAGAGAGGCTGTGAGCAAAACAAGGCCTGGAGATCTTCCTTGGTCAGATCACGTTACATTGGAAAAGAAAAACTTCTGGGCCATGATGAATGTTAATGTTGTGTGGCGAAGGAACAGACTGGTACCTCCAAGTCTGTTTCAACGCAATGGGAATCGCTGTTTCTGAGGTAAACGGCATCGCTGTTTCTGAGGTAAACGGCATCGCTGTTTCTGAGGTAAACGGCATCGCTGTTTCTGAGGTAAACGGCATTTTATAGATTTTTGTTGTTGTTGTTGAGTTTGAGTATTTTTTTTGAAACTGTTATTTTGAAGGTGAGAAATATGCATCCCATAATACTGTATCTTTAATGGTCTGTAGATTCCAAGGTAGCACTTTTCATCTTTCTTGATCAAACGTTTTTGTTATTTTTAATTTAATAAAAGGAACAAAGTATTGAAAACAATGGAGGGGACGGGAGGGGAGGGGAGGGGAGTAGACGGGAGGGGAGTGGACGGGAGGGGAGGGGAGTGGACGGGAGGGGAGGGGAGTGGAGTGGACGGGAGGGGAGTGGACGGGAGGGGAGTGGACGGGAGTGGACGGGAGGGGAGTGGAGGGGAGTGGAGGGGACGGGAGGGGACGGGACGGGAGGGGAGTGGAGGGGAGGGGAGGGGAGTGGAGGGGAGTGGAGTGGAGTGGACGGGAGGGGACTGGAGGGGACTGGAGGGGACGGGAGGGGAGGGGACGGGAGTGGAGGGGAGTGGAGGGGAGGGTACGGGAGGGGAGGGGAGTGGAGTGGACGGGAGGGGAGTGGACGGGAGGGGAGTGGACGGGAGTGGAGGGGAGGGAGGGGACGGGAGGGGAGTGGACGGGAGTGGACGGGAGGGGAGTGGACGGGGGGGAGTGGAGGGGACGGGACGGGAGGGGAGTGGAGGGGAGTGGAGTGGAGTTGAGGGGACTGGAGGGGACTGGAGGGGACGGGAGGGGAGGGGAGGGGACGGGAGTGGAGGGGAGTGGAGGGGAGGGTACGGGAGTGGAGGGGAGGGTACGGGAGGTGACGGGAGGGGACGGGAAGGGAGGGGACATTTTCCTAGTGCAAAAGCAATGTGCAAAAAAAAAAAGATCCTTAACCTCATTGTAATCTAGCAGTGTGATTTTCATTTGAAACATGCGATATTGACGAGACGATTATTTAACTAGAGTTTAGTAAACTGAGTTGACGGTAATTGTTGCACTTTACACAATGCTTTTACGCAATTAAAAAATTTACTTGAGAACTCCATAAAATGAAATATCTGTGTATTTACCTGTTATCTATTTTGTAAACATGTTCATGTGTTGATATTTAATGTCTTTTTCACCAAATAAATGTTGTTAAATCACCATTTGGGTGCCCGAATAAACAACACCTATATCCATTTTTGTTTTTTCATTCTGGTTTCTCTGCCATCATGTTCAGCCTCCTAATGTCAGGAAGCCTCTGCGGAAGAAAGGCTCAGTGATAGGGAACTACATACTGCAAGACAAGCCAATCGAAAGGTTTGTTTCATCCATGATTCGGCCACTAAACCGTACGCTATGCTGCAGCGTTAGTCTATTTTTAATGAGGTTTTAAGATGCAACTAACAGTTATAATAACTAAAGTTATTAAGTTATTATGACTGTTATAGTAACTATAGTAACTAATTGACCTATAAGGAAGTAACTAATGTTCTGTCCCGTTGACTTACAAAGACAGCTGAGCTCTTTCAGCCAATCAGAGCTGGAGCTGGCTTCAGATGGGATACCATTTAACTCGTCCAAGAGAAGACGGGCATTCAGAGAACACAGCTGTGACGATAATGGACGGACTGAAGCAATACAGGTACTGTGGACTCTTCAAGTGGAATCACCTTTCAGAGAGAGCGAGAGCGAGAGATATATGCAAATATAGGACATTTGCAGGACATTTGCATTCTGTAAAACCACGATGGAAGGTCTGGGACATACTTGCGTTACGACTGAGAATTTAGACAGACCAACTGAATAATGTCGCATACCCCCCCCCATCTGCTCCTTCCTCTACAGGCCAGACTGACCAGCACCCACCCCCAGAGGGTATTCAAGGTGGTGTTTTTGGGGAACTCTGGAGTGGGCAAAAGCTCCTTCATCAACCACTACTGCAATGGACACTTCCCCAACACACTGGGTGCTACTGTGGGTAAGAGAGTTAGACCCAATAACACACTGGGTGCTACTGTGGGTAAGAGAGTTAGACCCAATAACACACTGGGTGCTACTGTGGGTAAGAGAGTTAGACCCAATAACACACTGGGTGCTACTGTGGGTAAGAGAGTTAGACCCAATAACACACTGGGTACTACTGTGGGTAAGAGAGTTAGACCCAATAACACACTGGGTACTACTGTGGGTAAGAGAGTTAGACCCAATAACACACTGCGTACTACTGTGGGTAAGAGCGTTAGACCCAATAACACACTGGGTACTACTGTGGGTAAGAGAGTTAGACCCAATAACACACTGGGTACTACTGTGGGTAAGAGAGTTAGACCCAATAACAAACTGGGTACTACTGTGGGTAAGAGCGTTAGACCCAATAACACACTGGGTACTACTGTGGGTAAGAGAGTTAGACCCAATAACACACTGGGTACTACTGTGGATAAGAGAGTTAGACCCAATAACACACTGGGTACTGCTGTGGGTAAGAAAGTGGTCATGTCCAAAATCTGTCTCGCTTACTACATACTATTTATAGCATACTCTTCAGTAATGATGTATGCAGTAAGCAACAAATATCAACATACTAGACTCACTAATATTGAGAGTGTGTTGTTGCCACCATTCCTTCATTTCGGTACAGCACGTTCCCCTCAGCCGATTATCAGCTGTTGTCGAAGATGATTCGCTTCCTCAATATCATGCAGAGAAATGTACTAGATGAAAAGCTGGAATGATTACGACATCCGGGAATTTAAAGCATAAAACAATTTAGAGGTAGTGGACAACATGGGGAATTGGGGAGGGATTGGACTACGTGGGGAATAGGGGAGGGAGTGGACTACATGGGGAATAGGGGAGGGAGTGGACTACATGGGGGATAGGGGAGGGAGTGGACTACATGGGGAATAGGGGAGGGAGTGGACTACATGGGGGATAGGGGAGGGAGTGGACTACATGGGGGATAGGGGAGGGAGTGGACTACATGGGTAATAGGGGAGGGAGTGGACTACATGGGGAATAGGGGAGGGAGTGGACTACATGGGGAATAGGGGAGGGAGTGGACTACATGGGAAATAGGGGAGGGAGTAGACTACATGGAGAATAGGGGATACTTATTTTCCACCATAATTTCCAAATAAATTCATTAAAAATCCTACAATGTGATTTTCTGGACATTTCTTCCTCATTTGATCTGTCATAGTTGAAGGGTCCCTATGATGAATATTACAGGCCTCTCTGTATATAGTGGTCTGTGTGTATATAGTGGTTTGTGTGTGTATAATGTTATGTGTGTATATAGTGGTCTGTGTGTATATAGTGGTCTGTGTGTATATAGTGGTCTGTGTGTATTTAGTGGTCTGTGTGTATATAGTGGTCTGTGTGTATTTAGTGGTCTGTGTGTATATAGTGGTCTGTGTGTATATAGTGGTTTGTGTGTGTATTTAGTGGTCTGTGTGTATTTAGTGGTCTGTGTGTATATAGTGGTTTGTGTGTATATAGTGGTATGTGTGTAAATAGTGGTCTGTGTGTATATAGTGGTCTGTGTGTATATAGTGGTCTGTGTGTATATAGTGGTCTGTGTGTATATAGTGGTCTGTGTGTATTTAGTGGTCTGTGTGTATATTGTGGTCTGTGTGTATATAGTGGTTTGTGTGTATATAGTGGTTTGTGTGTGTATAATGTTATGTGTGTATATAGTGGTCTGTGTGTATATAGTGGTCTGTGTGTATATAGTGGTCTGTGTGTGTATTTAGTGGTCTGTGTGTATATAGTGGTCTGTGTGTATTTAGTGGTCTGTGTGTATTTAGTGGTCTGTGTGTATATTGTGGTCTGTGTGTATATTGTGGTTTGTGTGTATATAGTGGTTTGTGTGTGTATAATGTTATGTGTGTATATAGTGGTCTGTGTGTGTATAGTGGTCTGTGTGTGTATAGTGGTCTGTGTGTGTATAGTGGTCTGTGTGTGTATATAGTGGTTTGTGTGTGTGTATAGTGGTCTGTGTGTGTATAGTGGTCTGTGTGTATATAGTGGTCTGTGTGTGTGTATAGTGGTCTGTGTGTGTATAGTGGTCTGTGTGTGTATAGTGGTCTGTGTGTGTATAGTGGTCTGTCTGTATAATGGTCTGTGTGTTAACTGCAGGTGTCGACTTCCAGATGCGTGCTGTGACACTGGGCTCCACCACCATCGCTCTTCAGCTCTGGGATACTGCAGGACAGGAGAGGTTTGTGTGTGTGTGTGTGTGTGTGTGTGTGTGTGTGTCAGTGGAGGCTCCTCTGAGGAGGAAGGGGAGGACAATCTTCCTCAGTGAATTTCAGAAAAATAAATTATGTGAAACCAAAAGTTATCTTATTTAGATACAACTATAGTAAATATATTCACCTGACCAAATAATTCATTAAAACCCTGTTTTTGCAAACAAGGTCTACAGTAGCCTCAACAGCACTCTGTAGGGTAGCACCATGGTGTAGCCGGAGGACAGCTAGCTTCCGTCCTCCTCTGGGTACATTGACTTCAATACAAAACCTAGAAGGCTCATGGTTCTCACCCCGTTCCATAGACTTACACTGTAATTATGACAACTTCATGGAGGATGTCCTCCAACCTATCAGAGATCTTGCAGCCTGAGCTGACATGTTGTCCACCCAATCAAAGGATCAGATAATGAATCTAGTACTGAAAGCATAAGCTACAGCTAGCTAGCACTGCAGTGCATAACATGTGGTGAGTAGTTGACGCAACGAGAGAGAGAGACAATAGTTGAACAGTTTTGAAGAAATTAATTTATTCAAAAAATAAAAGAGAACGAGAGAGAGAGCTATATTTCGTTGTGTATATCTTTTTCACTTTTACTTACTTAGCTAGCGAATGCAGCTAGCTAGTTTATCCTACTCAAACACCCGGCTAAAACAGAGAGGGATGCTATGTTAGCTAGCGGGCTATGGCTATCAAACAGAGAGGGATGCTATGTTAGCTAGTGGGCTAAGGCTATCAAACAGAGAGGGATGCTATGTTAGCTAGCGGGCTAAGGCTATCAAACAGAGAGGGATGCTATGTTAGCTAGCGGGCTAAGGCTATCAAACAGAGAGGGATGCTATGTCGAGTCGCAATTTAACGGCTCGGACACGAGACATATGTGGCAGGGTCTACAGGAAATCACGGACTACAAAAACAGCCACGTCACTGATACCGACGTCACTCTTCCAGACAAACTAAACACCTTCTTTGCCCACTTTGAGGATAGTACAGTGCCACCGTCGCGGCCCGCTAACAAGGACTGCCCCTGCCCCCCTCTCCTTCTCCGTGGCTGACGTGAGTAAAACATTTAAACATGTTAACTCTCGCAAGTCTGCCAGCCCGGACAGCATCCCTAGCTGCATTCCTCAGAGCAGACCAGCTGGCTGGTGTGTTTACGGACATATTCAATCACTCCCTATCCCAGTCTGTTGTCCCTTCAAGATTGCTACCATTGTTCCTGTACCCAAGAAGGCAAAGATAACTGAACTAAATGGTGTGTGTGCTCAGCCCCCTCCTGTACTCCCTGTTCACCTACGACTGCGTGGCCATGCACGCCTCCAACTCAATCATCACATTTGCAGATGACACAACAGTAGTGGGCTTGATTACCAACAACGATGAGACAGCCTACAGGGAGGAGGTGAGGGCCAGGAAAACAACCTCAGACTCAATGTCAACAAAACAAAGGAGATGATTGTGGACTTCAGGAAACAGCAGAGGGAGCAGCCCCCCATCCACATCGACGGGACAGTTGTGGAGAAGTTGGAGAGTTTTAAGCTCCTGGGCGTACACATCACAGACAGACTGATATGGTCCACCCACACAGAAAGCGTGGTGAAGAAGGCGCAACAGCGTGGCCTGGTATGGCAGCTGCACCGCCCTCAACCGCAAGGCTCTCCAGAGGGTGGTGCGATCTGCACAACACATTCACCCGGGTAAACCTTCCCTCCAGGACACCTACAGCACCCGATGTCACGGAAAGGCCAAAAAGGACAACAACCACCCGAGCCACTGCCCTTTCACACCACTACCATCCAGAAGACGAGGTCAGTACAGGTGCATCAAAGCTGGGGCCGAGAGATTGAAAAACAGCTTCTATCTCAAGGCCATCAGACTGCTAAAAAGCCATCACTAACTCAGAGAGGCTGCTGCCTACATGGAGACCCAATCACTGGACACTTTAATAAATGGATCACTAGTCACATTAAACAACGCCACTTTAAATAATTCCACTTTAATCATGTTTACATATCTTACATTACTCATCTCTTATGTATATACTGCATTTTATACCATCTACTGCACCTTGCCTATGTCGCTCGGCCGTCGCTAATCCATATACTGATATATGCGTATTTTCATTCATCCCTTTAGATTTGTGTGTATCAGGTAGTTGTTGGGGAATCGTTAGATTACTTGTTAGATATTGCTGCACTGTCGGAACTAGACGCACAAGCATTTCGCTACACTCGCATCTGCTAACCATGTGTATGTGACCAATAAAATGTGATTTTATTTGTTAGCTAGCTGGCTCTGACTATCCTACACTGGAACTCTTCCAAGTCAAGGTAAGGTTTTGGTTTTATTAATTTATTGCCAGTGTAACTGCTAAACTGCTTACTGACTGTACTGCATGGTTGTAGCGGGTTTACCAATGCGGTAGTTCTATTATCCATGGTGACTATGACGTTACTTTAGCTAATATGGTGACGATGACGTAGGCTGTGTGTAGCGGTTATGATATGAAGGTTTTGATGCCTGGCCACAGACAGCTGATGCGTTTGTGCATTGAAGTCCACAAGCGAAGCGGAAAAAGGTGAGAGGAGGGGAGCGCGTAGATGCGAGAAGTAATTATATAATGATTAAAGGGATCATGCTGTTTGTATGTGGCTGCTATGAAAATGAACTGTGTTTGCGTGTGATCAGGGGGTGTATTCATTCCGCCTATTCTGTTGAAAAACATTTCTCAAATGGAACAAAACGGGGATAAACATACCTGAATTTGTCCAATAGAAACGCTCGTTTGCAACTGTTGGACTAATGATTACACCCTAGATCAGCTAGATGCAGGTAAGAGTGTCCAAGTTGGTATTGAATGTGTCACTGTCTGTCACCTTGATTACTAATATGTCTGTCGGCCTGTGTGCACCTACGTTGTAAACTTTCATTCATATAATAGGTTGTAGCAACGTCATGATGGGTACAGGGAAAATGTTAGTATCATGTAGTAGCCTAAACCTATCACTGTTACATTGACCTGTGTGAATGGAATATGAATGAGAGTCATCCAATATGCTCTAATACAAATAATGCTTATGAAATATACTAATCCTCCCTCATCTTAAATGGCACCAACCGCCACTGGTCTGTGTCTGTGTGTGTGTGTGTGTCTGTGTGTGTGTGTCTGTGTGTCTGTGTCTGTGTGTGTGTGTGTGTCTGTGTGTGTGTGTCTGTGTGTGTCTGTGTGTGTCTGTGTGTGTTTGTGTGTAGTCATTTTGTCCTGTTTCTTTTCTTCATGTCCAAGGTTCCGCAGCATTACCCAGCAGTACTATCGCAAGGCTGATGGAATCCTCACCATGTATGACATCACTGACTCCGCCTCCTTCTCCGCGGTCAGAGGGTGGATGGACCTTGTGCAGGTGAGTGAATGGACAGGTGAAGGGCAAATAAATTATTGCAGTTTTTTGCATACAACACCATCACGTGACAGGCTGTTGGGTAATATGAATTTGCATACAACCCCATCATGTGACAGGCTGTTGGGAAATATGAATTTGCATACAACCCTATCATGTGACAGGCCGTTGGGTAAAATGAGTTTCATGTTAATTATATAATATGTCTGATAGTAACATGTTAATTATATAATATGCCTATTATAGTAACATGTTAATTATATAATATGTCTATGATAGTAACATGTTAATTATATAATATGTCTATGATAGTAACATGTTAATTATATAATATGTCTATGATAGTAACATGTTAATTATATATTAATTATTACATATTATGTCTGGTAGTAACCTGCTCCTCTTCTGTACTAGGAAAGGATGTCTGAGGGGGCGGTCCTGATGCTGCTGGGAAACAAAATGGACTTATCAGAAGATCAGAAGAGGGAGGTTACCACCAGAGAGGGACAGCGATTGGCTGAGGTAAGATTATATCCTGATGACTGATGAGTCTTCAGGACTTCTAATTGCTGAGGTTGTTTTTACTACTATGTGCACCTAAACTCAGCGAAAAAAGAAACACCCCTTTTTCAGGACCCTGAGGAGAAAGAGGTCAAGAGGTCAGTCAGTAGCTCCATAAGCAAAGTCATCAACAACAGGGTCGGGGTCAATTGGAAAGCTCATCGTCAACTCAGTCCATTTGAAAAGTATCGGAATTACAGTTTACTTCCTTCGTTGAAATAGAACGAACCCCGAACCCTGGTCAGTGATAAACTCAGATAAACTCTTTTCAGGACCCTGTCTTTCAAAGATAATTAGTACAAATCAAAATAACTTAACAGATCTTCATTGTAAAAGGTTTAAACACTGTTTCCCTGCTTCTTCAATGAACCATAAACAATTAATGAACATGCACCTGTGGAACGGTCGTTAAGACACTAACAGCTTACAGACAGTAGGCAATTAAGGTCACAGTTATGAAAACTTAGGACACTAAAGAGGCCTTTCTACTGACTCTGAAAAACGCCAAAGGAAAGATGCCCAGGGTCCCTACTAATCTGCGTGAATGTGCCTTAGGCATGCTGCAAGGAGGCATGAGGACTGCAGATGTGGCCAGGTCAATGAATTACAATGTCTGCACTGTGAGATGCCTAAGACAGCACTACACGGAGACAGGACAGACTGCTGATCGTCCTCGCAGTGGCAGACCACGTGTAACAACACCTGCACAGGATCGGTACATCCGAACATCACACCTGCGGGACAGGTACAGGATGGCAACAACAACTGCCCAAGTTACACCAGGAACGCACAATCCCTCCATCAGTGCTCAGACTGTCTGCAATAGGCTGATAGAGGCTGGACTGAGGGCTTGTAGGCCTGTTGTAAGGCAGGTCCTCACCAGACATCACCGGTAACAACTTTGCCTATGGACACAAACCCATCGTCACTGGACCAGACAGGACTGGCAAAAAGTGCTCTTCACTGACGAGTCGCGGTTTTGTCGAACCAGGGGTGATGGTCGGATTCGTGTTTATCATTTCGAAGGAATGAGCGTTACACTGAGGCCTGTACTCTGGAGCGGGATCGATTTGGAGGTGGAGGGTCCGTCATGGTCTGCGGCGCTGTGTCACAGCATCATCGGACTGAGCTTGTTGTCATTGCAGGCAATCTCAACGCTGTGCATTACAGGGAAGACATCCTCCTCCCTCATGTGGTACCCTTCCTGCAGGCTCATCCCGACATGACCCTCCAGCATGACAATGCCACCAGCCATACTGCTTGTTTTGTGCGTGATTTCCCCCAAGACAGGAATGTCAGTGTTCTGTCATGGCCAGCGAAGAGCCCGAATCTCAATCCATTGAGCACGTCTGGGACCTGTTGGATCGAAGGGTGAGGGCTAGGGCCATTCCCCCCAGAAATGTCCGGGGAAACTTGCAAGTGCCTTGGTGGAAGAGTGGGGTAACATCTCACAGCAAGAATTGGCAAATCTGGTGCAGTCCATGAGGAGGAGATGCACTGCAGTACTTAATGCAGCTGGTGGCCACAACAAATACCGACTGGTACTTTTGATTTTGACACCCCCTTTGTTCAGGGACACATTATACCATTTATGTTAGTCACATGTCTGTGGAACTTGTTCAGTTTATGTCTCAGTTGTTGAATCTTGTTCATACAAATATTTACACATGTTAAGTTTGCTGAAAATAAATGCAGTTGACAGTGAGAGGACTTTTCTTTTTTTGCTGAGTTTATATTTAGATTGGTTTACTACAATGTAACTACTATGCACTTCTATATTTAGTTTAGTTTACTACTTGTACTACTATAACTACTGTGTACTTCTATATTTCGTTTACTACGTGTACTACTATAAATACTGTGTACTTCTATATTTAGTTTAGTTTACTACGTGTACTACTATAACTACTGTGTACTTCTATATTTCGTTTACTACGTGTACTACTATAAATACTGTGTACTTCTATATTTAGTTTAGTATGTGTACAACTATAACTACTGTGTACTTCTATATTTAGTTTAGTTTACTACGTGTACTACTATAACTACTGTGTACTTCTATATTTCATTTACTACGTGTACTACTATAAATACTGTGTACTTCTATATTTAGTTTAGTATGTGTACAACTATAACTACTGTGTACTTCTATATTTAGTTTAGTTTACTACGTGTACTACTATAACTACTGTGTACTTCTATATTTCGTTTACTACGTGTACTACTATAAATACTGTGTACTTCTATATTTAGTTTAGTATGTGTACAACTATAACTACTGTGTACTTCTATATTTAGTTTAGTATACTACGTGTACTACTATAACTACTGTGTACTTCTATATTTCGTTTACTACGTGTACTACTATAAATACTGTGTACTTCTATATTTAGTTTAGTATGTGTACAACTATAACTACTGTGTACTTCTATATTTCGTTTACTACGTGTACTACTATAAATACTGTGTACTTCTATATTTAGTTTAGTATGTGTACAACTATAACTACTGTGTACTTCTATATTTAGTTTAGTATGTGTACAACTATAACTACTGTGTACTTCTATATTTAGTTTACTATGTGTACAACTATAACTACTGTGTACTTCTATATTCAGTTTAGTTTACTATGTGTACAACTATAACTACTGTGTACTTATATATTCAGTTTAGTTTACTATGTGTACAACTAACTACTGTGCACTTCTATATTTAGTTTAGTATGTTTACTACTATAACTACTCTGTACTTCTATATTTAATTGAGTTTAGTATGTGTATTACTATAACTACTGTGTACTTCTATATTCAGTTTAGTTTACTATGTGTACTACTATGTACTTTATTTTTAGTGTACTGTGTACTTTGTTTCATTTAGTGTACTGTGTACTGTGTACTTTACGTTTAGTTTAGTGTACTGTGTACTTTGTTTCGTTTAGTGTACTGTGTACTTTGTTTCGTTTAGTGTACTGTGTACGTTTAGTTTAGTGTACTTTGTTTCGTTTAGTGTACTGTGTACTTTACGTTTAGTTTAGTGTACTGTGTACTTTGTTTAGTTTAGTGTACTGTGTAACTACTATTTACTCCCATGTTTAGTAATGTCAGGTAGTTCAGTCTAAATATGTCTTTTGAAATGTCTAACATTCTGTGTCCTGTTGTGTGGTGTAGTGTGGCGTGAGGTCCTGTTGTGTGGTGTAGTGTGGCGTGAGGTCCTGTTGTGTGGTGTAGTGTGGCGTGAGGTCCTGTTGTGTGGTGTAGTGTGGCGTGAGGTGATGTTGTGTGGTGTAGTGTGATGTTGTGTGGTGTAGTGTGATGTTGTGTGGCGTGAGGTGATGTGAGGTGATGTGGTGTGGTGTAGTGTGGTGTGAGGTGATGTTGTGTGGTGTAGTGTGGTGTGAGGTGATGTAGTGTATTGTGGCGTGAGTTGATGTTGTATGGTGTAGTGTGGTGTGAGGTGATGTTGTGAGGTGATGTTGTGTGGTGTGGTGTAGTGTGGCTTGAGGTGGTGTGGTGTGGTGTGGTGTAGTGTGGCGTGAGGTGGTGTGGTGTGAGGTGATGTTGTGTGGTGTAGTGTGGTGTGAGGTGATGTTGTGTGGTGTATTGTGGCGTGAGTTGATGTTGTATGGTGTAGTGTGGTGTGATGTGATGTTGTGTAGTGTGGCGTGATGTAGTTTGGTGTAGTGTGGCGTGAAGTGATGTTGTGTGGTGTAGTGTGGCGTGAAGTGATGTTGTGTGGTGTGGTGTGGCGTGAGGTGATGTTGTGTGGTGTGAGGTGATGTTGTGTGGTCTAGTGTGGTGTGAGGTGATGTGGTGTAGTGTGGCGTGAGGTGATGTGGCGTGGTGTAGTGTGGCGTGAGGTGGTGTGGTGTAAGTGCGGCGTGAGATGATGTAGTGTGGCGTGAGGTTGTGTGGTGTAAGTGTGGCCTGAGGTGATGTTGTGTAGTGTGATGTAGTTTGGTGTAGTGTGGCGTGAAGTGATGTAGTTTGGTGTAGTGTGGCGTGAAGTGATGTTTTGTGGTGTAGTGTGGCGTGAGGTGATGTTGTGTAGTGTGGCGTGATGTTGTGTGGTCTAGTGTGGCGTGAGGTGATGTAGTGTGGTGTGAGGTGATGTGGTGTGGTGTAGTGTGGCGTGAGGTGATGTGGTGTGGTGTGGCGTGAGGTGGTGTGGTGTAGTGTGGTGTGAGGTGATGTGGTGTGGTGTAGTGTGGCGTGAGGTGATGTGGTGTGGTGTGGCGTGATGTTGTGTGGTGTAGTGTGGCGTGAGGTTATGTAGTGTGGCGTGAGGTTATGTAGTGTGGCGTGAGGTGATGTGGTGTAGTGTGGCGTGAGGTGGTGTAGTGTGGCGTGATGTGGTGTAGTGTGGCGTAGTGTGGCGTGAGGTGATGTTGTGTGGTGTAGTGTGGCGTGAGGTGGTGTGGTGTGGCGTGAGGTGGTGTGGTGTAGTGTGGTGTGAGGTGATGTGGTGTGGTGTAGTGTGGCGTGAGGTGATGTGGTGTGGTGTAGTGTGGCTTGATGTGATGTGGTGTGGTGTAGTGTGGCGTGAGGTGATGTGGTGTGGTGTAGTGTGGCATGAGGTGATGTGGTGTAGTGTGGCGTGAGGTTGTGTAGTGTGGCGTGAGGTTGTGTAGTGTGGCGTGAGGTTGTGTAGTGTGGCGTGAGGTTGTGTAGTGTGGCATGAGGTTGTGTAGTGTGGCGTGAGGTGGTGTAGTGTGGCGTGAGGTGATGTAGTGTGGCGTGAGGTGATGTTGTGTGTTGTAGTGTGGCGTGAGGTGATGTGGTGTGGTGTAGTGTGGCGTGGGGTGATGTTGTGTGGTGTAGTGTGGCGTGAGGTGATGTAGTGTGGCGTGAGGTGATCTGGTGTGTTGTAGTGTGGCGTGAGGTGATGTGGTGTAGTCTAGTGTGGCGTGAGGTGATGTTGTGTGGTGTAGTGTGGCGTGAGGTGATGTGGTGTAGTGTGGCGTGAGGTGATGTTGTGTGGTGTAGTGTGGCGTGAGGTGATGTTGTGTGGTGTAGTGTGGCGTGAGGTGGTGTAGTGTGGCGTGAGGTGGTGTAGTGTGGCGTAAGGTGATGTGGTGTGGTGTAGTGTGGCATGAGGTGATGTAGTGTGGTGTGGCGTGAGGTGATGTGGTGTAGTGTGGCGTGGTGTGTTGTAGTGTGGCGTGAGGTATTGTGGTGTGAGGTGATGTGAGGTGGTGTGGTGTGGCGTGAGGTGATGTGGTGTGAGGTGATGTGAGATGATGTAGTGTGGCGTGAGGTGATGTGGTGTGGTCTAGTGTGGCGTGAGGTGATGTGAGATGATGTGGTGTGGTGTAGTGTGGCGTGAGGTGATGTAGTGTGGCGTGAGGTGATGTTGTGTAGTGTGGCGTGAGGTGGTGTGGTGTGGTGTGAGGTGATGTGAGATGATGTGGTGTGGTGTAGTGTGGCGTGAGGTGATGTAGTGTGGCGTGAGGTGGTGTAGTGTGGCGTGAGGTGATGTGAGATGATGTGGTGTGGTGTAGTGTGGCGTGAGGTGATGTAGTGTGGCGTGAGGTGGTGTAGTGTGGCGTGAGGTGGTGTAGTGTGGCGTGAGGTGATGTCGTGTGAGGTGATGTGGTGTAGTGTGTCGTGAGGTGGTGTGGTGTAGTGTGGCGTGAGGTGATGTGATGTGGTGTAGTGTGATGTGAGGTGATGTGGTGTGGTGTAGTGTGGCGTGAGGTGATGTGGTGTGGTGATGTGATGTGGTGTAGTGTGTCGTGAGGTGGTGTGGTGTAGTGTGGCGTGAGGTGATGTGGTGTGAGGTGATGTAGTGTGGCGTGAGTTGATGTGAGATGATGTGGTGTGGTGTAGTGTGGCGTGAGGTGATGTAGTGTGGCGTGAGGTGATGTAGTGTGGCGTGAGGTGATGTAGTGTGGCGTGAGGTGATGTTGTGTAGTGTGGCGTGAGGTGGTGTGGTGTGGTGTGAGGTGATGTGAGATGATGTGGTGTGGTATAGTGTGGCGTGAGGTGATGTAGTGTGGCGTGAGGTGATGTAGTGTGGCGTGAGGTGATGTAGTGTGGCGTGAGGTGATGTCGTGTGAGGTGATGTTGTGTGAGGTGATATTGTGTGAGGTGATGTGGTGTAGTGTGTCGTGAGGTGGTGTGGTGTAGTGTGGCGTGAGGTGATGTGATGTGGTGTAGTGTGATGTGAGGTGATGTGGTGTGGTGATGTGATGTGGTGTAGTGTGATGTGAGGTGATGTTGTGTGAGGTGATATTGTGTGAGGTGATGTGGTGTAGTGTGTCGTGAGGTGGTGTGGTGTAGTGTGGCGTGAGGTGATGTGGTGTGGTGATGTGATGTGGTGTAGTGTGATGTGAGGTGATGTTGTGTGAGGTGATATTGTGTGAGGTGATGTGGTGTAGTGTGTCGTGAGGTGATGTGGTGTAGTGTGGCGTGAGGTGATGTGATGTGGTGTAGTGTGGCGTGAGGTGGTGTGGTGGCGTGAGGTGATGTGGTGTGGTGGCGTGAGGTGATGTGGTGTGGTGGCGTGAGGTGATGTGGTGTGGTGGCGTGAGGTGATGTGGTGTGGTGTGGTGGCGTGAGGTGATGTGATGTGGTGTAGTGTGATGTGAGGTGATGTTGTGTCCTGTTGTGTTTTCTCTACAGCAGGACAATGCAGTGTTCTATGAGTGTAGTGCAAGGAGTGGATACAACATAGAGGAACTGATGACACAGCTGGCATGGTATGTAGGACATCATTACAGCTGGTATGGTATGTAACATAATCACAGCTGGTATGGTATGTAACATCATTACAGCTGGTACGGTATGTAGGACATCATTACAGCTGGTATGGTATGTAACATAATTACAGCTGGTATGGTATGTAACATCATTACAGCTGGTATGGTATGTAACATAATCACAGCTGGTATGGTATGTAACATCATTACAGCTGGTACGGTATGTAGGACATCATTACAGCTGGTATGGTATGTAACATAATCACAGCTGGTATGGTATGTAACATCATTACAGCTGGTACGGTATGTAGGACATCATTACAGCTGGTATGGTATGTAACATAATTACAGCTGGTATGGTATGTAACATCATTACAGCTGGTATGGTATGTAGGACATCATTACAGCTGGTATGGTATGTAACATAATCACAGCTGGTATGGTATGTAACATCATTACAGCTGGTACGGTATGTAGGACATCATTACAGCTGGTATGGTATGTAACATAATTACAGCTGGTATGGTATGTAACATCATTACAGCTGGTATGGTATGTAGGACATCATTACAGCTGGTACGGTATGTAACATCATTACAGCTGGTATGGTATGTAACATCATTACAGCTGGTATGGTATGTAACATCATTACAGCTGGTATGGTATGTAGGACATCATTACAGCTGGTGTGGTATGTAGGACATCATTACAGCTGGTGTGGTATGTAGGACATCATTACAGCTGGTATGGTATGTAGGACATCATTACAGCTGGTGTGGTATGTAGGACATCATTACAGCTGGTATGGTATGTAGGACATCATTACAGCTGGTACGGTATGTAACATCATTACAGCTGGTATGGTATGTAGGACATCATTACAGCTGGTATGGTATGTAACATAATTACAGCTGGTACGGTATGTAGGACATAATTACAGCTGGTACGGTATGTAGGACATCATTACAGCTGGTACGGTATGTAGGACATCATCACAGCTGGTATGGTATGTAGGACATCATTACAACTGGTATGGTATGTAGGACATCATTACAGCTGGTATGGTATATAGGACATCATCACAGCTGGTATGGTATGTAGGACATCATCCCAGCTGGTATGGTATGTAGGACATCATTACAGCTGGTGTGGTATGTAGGACATCATCACAGCTGGTATGGTATGTAGGACATCATTACAGCTGGTGTGGTATGTAGGACATCATCACAGCTGGTGTGGTATGTAGGACATCATCACAGCTGGTATGGTATGTAGGACATCATCACAGCTGGTATGGTATGTAGGACATCATTACAGGTGTCGTTCTCCCCCTGAACATGCAGTTAACCCACTGTTCCCCGGTAGGCTGTCATTGTAAATAAGAATTTGTTCTTAACTGACTTGCCTGGTTAAATTAAAGAAGCATCAGTCTGATCCTTTTAGCGAAAATATATCTTTACCCGAAACATCTCTCTATATTTTCTGCTTCTTCCATAGGTTGTTATCGGCCCAGCAGGATCAGCAATGTGAGGAGACTCTCCATCTGTCAGCTGACCACTCCAACAGAGACAACAGGAAGAGCTGCTGCAAGTAGGACAGGAACATAGAGCTAGACAGAGGGCTTATCTTCGTATCTGTGCCATAATGGCTGTTGTGACATCATGGGCAGCACCATTGTGGACTTTCTCCATTTTTAAAGTGGGACATTTCATTTTCGTCTTATTTTGCGTTTATAAAATGTTTTTATCTACACCGAACAAAAATATGAACTGAACATGTAAAGTGTTGGTCCCATGTTTCATGAGCTGAAATAAAAGATCACAGAAACGTTCCATACGCACAAAAAGCTTATTTCTCTCAAATGTTTTGGACAGATTTGTTGACATCCCTGTTAGTCAGCATTTCTCCTTTGCAAAGATAATCCATCCACCTGACAGGTGTGGTATATCAAGAACCTGATTAAACAGCATGATCATTACACAGGTACACCTTGTGCTGGGGACAATAAAAGGCCACTCTAAAATGTGCAGTTTTGTCACACAACGCCACAGATGTCTCAAGTTGAGGGAACGTGCAATTGGCATCTAGACTGCAGGAATGTCCACCAGAGCTGTTGCCAGAGAATTAAATGTTCATTTCTCTACCATAAGCCGCCTCCAACGTCATTTTAGAGAATTTGGCAGCACGTCCATCCGGCCTCACAACCACAAACTACATGTAACCACGCCAACCCAGGACCTGCACATCCGGCTTCTTCTCCTGCTGGATCGTCTGAGACCAGCCACCCGGACAGCTGATGAACATGAATCAGACGATGATTCAGTAAAATCGTTGAAATTGTTGTATGTTGCGTTTTTTATGTTTTTGTCCAGTGTAATATTGGTGATTTAGCGCCACCTGCAGTGCTGGAGTTTCAAACCATTTATTTTATATTGGGGGAAAATGCATTAATTTATTTTGGCCAATAGATGGCAGTAATGTAACATAAAGCTATTTAAAAATATATATATGTGTAACCCACTTTGAAGAAGAAGGCAATGCTCTGATCATTGACTGATGCCTCCCAACCCATAGAAATCCCCACCCCAATTGACTACTTTAAAAAGGCAGAAGCCCTCAATGACAATGTCCATGCTAAAATGGGTTCTAATCCATCCAGAGTCCTCTTTCTACTTCTATAGACAGGAAACAGGAAACAGTAGGGACTCATCCATGGTCCACAGCTGTTCTAGCAACATGTGTAAGAGAGTGAACCGTGACAACATGTGTAAGAGAGTGAACCGTGACAACATGTGTAAGAGAGTGAACCGTGACAACATGTGTAAGAGAGTGAACCGTGACAACATGTGTAAGAGAGTGAACCGTGACAACATGTGTAAGAGAGTGAACCGTGACAACATGTGTAAGAGAGTGAACCGTGACAACATGTGTAAGAGAGTGAACCGTGACAACATGTGTAAGAGAGTGAACCGTGACAACATGTGTAAGAGAGTGAACCGTGACAACATGTGTGAGAGAGTGAACCGTGACAACATGTGTGAGAGAGTGAACCGTGAGATTAGGGTACGATACCATTAACCTATGCACTTTAAAATACCCTTCTTCACTGTGTATTTTACAAGTGTATGTGGGCCTATAAAACACTGTTAGACATATACAGTAAATACAAACAGTTCTGATGAAGTTTACTGTAAATATATTCTATAGACTGATACATTGTCTATGTTCAATATGTTTACTGTAATGTATTGTATAAACTGCTACATTGTCTATGTAAATATGTTTACTGTAATTATATTTTATAGACTGATACATTTTCTATGTTGAATATGTTCACTGTAATGTATTGTATAAACTGCTACATTGTCTATGTAAATATGTTTGCTGTAATTATATTTTAAAGACTGATACATTTTCTATGTTCAATATGTTTACTGTAATGTATTGTATAAACTGCTACATTGTCTATGTAAATATGTTTGCTGTAATTATATTCTATAGACTGATACAACATTGTCTATGTAAATATGTTTACTATAATTATATTCTATAGACTGATACAACATTGTCTATGTAAATATGTTTACTATAATTATATTCTATAGACTGATACAACATTGTCTATGTAAATATGTTTACTGTAATTATATTTTATAGACTGATACATTGTCTATGTAAATATGTTTACTGTAATTATATTCTATAGACTGATACATTGTCTATGTTCAATATGTTTACTGTAATGTATTGTATAAACTGCTACATTGTCTATGTAAATATGTTTACTGTAATTATATTTTATAGACTGATACATTTTCTATGTTGAATATGTTCACTGTAATGTATTGTATAAACTGCTACATTGTCTATGTAAATATTGTTGTTGTGATACTAATAACGTTATTGATAAGTAACTATAAGTCCTCTGTACTTCTGCATCAAATCTCTTCCCTTCAGTCTCTGTGTCCTTCATTATTATAGTGTTTGGCAACTATTGACCAATAAGTCAAGTACACAGAACAGCCTGCTAGAAACAGTCTGGGGGTGGTAACAGTCTGGTGGTAACAGCCTGGTGGTGGTAACAGTCTGGGGGTGGTAACAGCCTGGTGGTGGTAACAGTCTGGTGGTAACAGTCTACTGGTGGTAACAGTCTGGGGGTGGTAACAGTCTGGTGGTGGTAACAGCCTGGTGGTGGTAACAGTTTGTTGGTAACAGTTTGTTGGTAACAGTTTGTTGGTAACAGTTTGTTGGTAACAGTTTGTTGGTAACAGTCTGGTGGTGGTAACAGTCTGGTGGTAACAGTCTGGTGGTAACAGTCTGGTGGTAACAGTCTGGTGGTAACCGTCCACTGGTGGTAACCGTCTGGTGGTAACAGTCTGGTGGTGGTAACAGCCTGGTGGTAACAGCCTGGTGGTAACAGTCTGGTGGTGGTAACAGTCTGGTGGTGGTAACAGTCTGGTGGTGGTAACAGTCTGGTGTTGGTAACAGTCTGGTGGTGGTAACAGTCTGGTGACAACTTGCAGGCTTGTTTTCGAGTTGCTGTGTGTTTTGTTGCCAACCTGTTTTGCTACCTGACAACTTTACGGTTTTCACTTTTTAATTACCGTTCATTTATTTATTTTTTCCTCAACTTTTTCACTCCGGACGCTTTATCTGGACACGATTCGTCAGGACCTCCAACAGCCGATGCTAAGTAGTAACATTAACATGATGCCTTCTAATTGCAGCCGCTGTACTCGCCTTACGGCGAGGATAGCTGTGCTGCAAGCCCAGCTTCAGACGCAATCGTTAGGCAAGGGTAATTTCAGTGTAGGAAAGGATGAAACGGCGTCTGTGCCACCAGTAAGTACAGATAGTAGTATAAATCCCCTGGCACAGTCCCCGCAGCCGGACAACTTTCTCACGGTTTCTGGAAGGAAATGCTGTAGGAATGCTCAACCGGTGTCGCTCATTCAGCCGACAGAAACTTTCAACCGGTTTTCCCCATTAAGCAGCGAGTCGGAGTCAGAGGCCGAGTCTTCTCTGGTCTCTACTCCTCCCGTTACGGGGTCTGAGACGCCGAAGCTTCCCACCATTAGCTCTGACAAATTGAAAACTCTAGTCATTGGCGACTCCATTACCCGCAGTATAAGACTTAAAGCGAATCATCCAGCGATCATACACTGTTTACCAGGGGGCAGGGCTACCGACGTTAAGGCTAATCTGAAGATGGTGCTGGCTAAAGCTAAAACTGGCGAGTGTAGAGAGTATAGAGATATTGTTATCCACGTCGGCACCAACAATGTTAGGATGAAACAGTCAGAGATCACCAAGCGCAACATAGCTTCTGCGTGCATATCAGCTAGAAAGATGTGTCGGCCTCGAGTAATTGTCTCTGGCCCCCTCCCAGTTAGGGGGAGTGATGAGCTCTACAGCAGAGTCTCACAACTCAATCGCTGGTTGAAAATTGTTTTCTGCCCCTCCCAAAAGATAGAATTTGTAGATAATTGGCCCTCTTTCTGGGACTCACCCACAAACAGGACCAAGCCTGACCTGCTGAGGAGTGACGGACTCCATCCTAGCTGGAGGGGTGCTCTCATCTTATCTACCAACATAGACAGGGCTCTAACTCCTCTAGCTCCACAATGAAATAGGGTGCAGGCCAGGCAGCAGGCTGTTAGCCAGCCTGCCAGCATAGTGGAGTCTGCCACTAGCACAGTCAGTGTAGTCAGCTCAGCTATCACCATTGAGACTGTGTCTGTGCCTCGACCTAGGTTGGGCAAAACTAAACATGGCGGTGTTCGCCTTAGCAATCTCACTAGGATAAAGACCACCTCCATTCCTGTCATTACTGAAAGAGATCATGATACCTCACATCTCAAAATAGGGCTACTTAATGTTAGATCCCTTACTTCAAAGGCAATTATAGTCAATGAACTAATCACTGATCATAATCTTGATGTGATTGGCCTGACTGAAACATGGCTTAAGCCTGATGAATTTACTGTTTTAAATGAGGCCTCACCTCCTGGCTACACTAGTGACCATATCCCCCGTGCATCCCGCAAAGGCGGAGGGGTTGCTAACATTTACGATAGCAAATTTCAATTTACAAAAAAAAAAATTACGTTTTTGTCTTTTGAGCTTCTAGTCATGAAATCTATGCAGCCTACTCAATCACTTTTTATAGCTACTGTTTACAGGCCTCCTGGGCCATATACAGCGTTCCTCACTGAGTTCCCTGAATTCCTATCGGACCTTGTAGTCATAGCAGATAATATTCTAATCTTTGGTGACTTTAATATTCACATGGAAAAGTCCACAGACCCACTCCAAAAGGCTTTCGGAGCCATCATCGACTCAGTGGGTTTTGTCCAACATGTCTCTGGACCCACTCACTGTCACAGTCATACGCTGGACCTAGTTTTGTCCCATGGAATAAATGTGGTGGATCTTAATGTTTTTCCTCATAATCCTGGACTATCGGACCACCATTTTATTACGTTTGCAATTGCAACAAATCTGCTCAGACCCCAACCAAGGAACATCAAAAGTTGTGCTATAAATTCACAGACAACACAAAGATTCCTTGATGCCCTTCCAGACTCCCTCTGCCTACCCAAGGACGCCAGAGGACAAAAATCAGTTAACCACCTAACGGAGGATCTCAATTTAACCTTGCGCAATACCCTAGATGCAGTTGCACCCCTAAAAACTAAAAAAAATTCTCATAAGAAACTAGCTCCCTGGTACACAGAAAATACCCGAGCTCTGAAGCAAGCTTCCAGAAAATTGGAACGGAAATGGCGCCACACCAAACTGGAAGTCTTCCGACTAGCTTGGAAGGACGGTACCGTGCAGTACCGAAGAGCCCTTACTGCTGCTCGATCTTCCTATTTTTCTAACTTAATTGAGGAAAATAAGAACAATCCGAAATTCCTTTTTGATACTGTCGCAAAGCTAACTAAAAAGCAGCATTCCCCAAGAGAGGATGACTTTCACTTTAGCAGTGATAAATTCATGAACTTCTTTGAGGAAAAGATTATGATTATTAGAAAGCAAATTACGGACTCCTCTTTAAACCTGCGTATTCCTCAGTTGTCCTGAGTCTGCACAACCCTGCCAGGACCTAGGATCAAGAGAGACGCTCAAGTGTTTTAGTACTATATCTCTTGACACAATGATGAAAATAATCATGGCCTCTAAACCTTCAAGCTGCATACTGGACCCTATTCCAACTAAACTACTGAAAGAGCTGCTTCCTGTGCTTGGCCCTCCTATGTTGAACATAATAAACGGCTCTCTATCCACTGGATGTGTACCAAACTCACTAAAAGTGGCAGTAATAAAGCCTCTCTTGAAAAAGCCAAACCTTGACCCAGAAAATATAAAAAACTATCGGCCTATATCGAATCTTCCATTCCTCTCAAAAATTTTAGAGAAGGCTGTTGCTCAGCAACTCACTGCCTTCCTGAAGACAAACAATGTATACGAAATGCTTCAGTCTGGTTTTAGACCCCATCATAGCACTGAGACGGCACTTGTGAAGGTGGTAAATGACATTTTAATGGCATCGGACCGAGGCTCTGCATCTGTCCTCGTGCTCCTAGACCTTAGTGCTGCTTTTGATACCATCGATCACCACATTCTTTTGGAGAGATTGGAAACCCAAATTGGTCTACACGGACATGTTCTGGCCTGGTTTAGATCTTATCTGTCGGAAAGATATCAGTTTGTCTCTGTGAATGGTTTGTCCTCTGACAAATCAACTGTAAATTTCGGTGTTCCTCAAGGTTCCGTTTTAGGACCACTATTGTTTTCACTATATATTTTACCTCTTGGGGATGTTATTCGAAAACATAATGTAAACTTTCACTGCTATGCGGATGACACACAGCTGTACATTTCAATGAAACATGGTGAAGCCCCAAAATTGCCCTCGCTAGAAGCATGTGTTTCAGACATAAGGAAGTGGATGGCTGCAAACTTTCTACTATTAAACTCGGACAAAACAGAGATGCTTGTTCTAGGTCCCAAGAAACAAAGACATCTTCTGTTGAATCTGACAATTAATCTTAATGGTTGTACAGTCGTCTCAAATAAAACTGTGAAGGACCTCGGCGTTACTCTGGACCCTGATCTCTCTTTTGAAGAACATATCAAGACCATTTCGAGGACAGCTTTTTTCCATCTAAATCAAATCAAATCAAATCAAATTTTATTTGTCACATACACATGGTTAGCAGATGTTAATGCGAGTGTAGCGAAATGCTTGTGCTTCTAGTTCCGACAATGCAGTAATAACCAACAAGTAATCTAACTAACAATTCCAAAAAAACTACTGTCTTATACACAGTGTAAGGGGATAAAGAATATGTACATAAGGATATATGAATGAGTGATGGTACAGAGCAGCATAGGCAAGATACAGTAGATGATATCGAGTACAGTATATACATATGAGATGAGTATGTGAACCAAGTGGCATAGTTAAAGTGGCTAGTGATACATGTATTACATAAGGATGCAGTCGATGATATAGAGTACAGTATCTACGTATGCATATGAGATGAATAATGTAGGGTAAGTAACATTATATAAGGTAGCATTGTTTAAAGTGGCTAGTGATATATTTACATCATTTCCCATCAATTCCCATGATTGAAGTGGCTGGAGTAGAGTCAGTGTCATTGACAGTGTGTTGGCAGTAGCCACTCAATGTTAGTGGAGGCTGTTTAACAGTCTGATGGCCTTGAGATAGAAGCTGTTTTTCAGTCTCTCGGTCCCAGCTTTGATGCACCTGTACTGACCTCGCCTTCTGGATGACAGCGGGGTGAACAGGCAGTGGCTCGGGTGGTTGATGTCCTTGATGATCTTTATGGCCTTCCTGTAGCATCGGGTGGTGTAGGTGTCCTGGAGGGCAGGTAGTTTGCCCCCGGTGATGCGTTGTGCAGACCTCACTACCCTCTGGAGAGCCTTACGGTTGAGGGCGGTGCAGTTGCCATACCAGGCGGTGATACAGCCCGCCAGGATGCTCTCGATTGTGCATCTGTAGAAGTTTGTGAGTGCTTTTGGTGACAAGCCGAATTTCTTCAGCCTCCTGAGGTTGAAGAGGCGCTGCTGCGCCTTCCTCACGATGCTGTCTGTGTGAGTGGACCAATTCAGTTTGTCTGTGATGTGTATGCCGAGGAACTTAAAACTTGCTACCCTCTCCACTACTGTCCCGTCGATGTGGATGGGGGTGTTCCCTCTGCTGTTTCCTGAAGTCCACAATCATCTCCTTAGTTTTGTTGACGTTGAGTGTGAGGTTATTTTCCTGACACCACACTCCGAGGGCCCTCACCTCCTCCCTGTAGGCCGTCTCGTCGTTGTTGGTAATCAAGCCTACCACTGTTGTGTCGTCCGCAAACTTGATGATTGAGTTGGAGGCGTGCGTGGCCACGCAGTCGTGGGTGAACAGGGAGTACAGGAGAGGGCTCAGAACGCACCCTTGTGGGGCCCCAGTGTTGAGGATCAGCGGGGAGGAGATGTTGTTGCCTACCCTCACCACCTGGGGGCGGCCCGTCAGGAAGTCCTTGTCCAGATGGGTTAGGGCAGTGTGCAGTGTGGTTGAGATTGCATCGTCTGTGGACCTATTTGGGCGGTAAGCAAATTGGAGTGGGTCAAGGGTGTCAGGTAGGGTGGAGGTGATATGGTCCTTGACTAGTCTCTCAAAGCACTTCATGATGACGGATGTGAGTGCTACGGGGCGGTAGTCGTTTAGCTCAGTTACCTTAGCTTTCTTGGGAACAGGAACAATGGTGGCCCTCTTGAAGCATGTGGGAACAGCAGACTGGTATAGGGATTGGTTGAATATGTCCGTAAACACACCGGCCAGCTGGTCTGCGCATGCTCTGAGGGCGCGGCTGGGGATGCCGTCTGGGCCTGCAGCCTTGCGAGGGTTAACACGTTTAAATGTCTTACTCACTTCGGCTGCAGTGAAGGAGAGACCGCATGTTTTCGTTGCAGGCCGTGTCAGTGGCACTGTATTGTCCTCAAAGCGGGCAAAAAGTTATTTAGTCTGCCTGGGAGCAAGACATCCTGGTCCGTGACTGGGCTGGGTTTCTTCCTGTAGTCCGTGATTGACTGTAGACCCTGCCACATACCTCTTGTGTCTGAGCCGTTGAATTGAGATTCTACTTTGTCTCTGTACTGGCGCTTAGCTTGTTTGATAGCCTTGCGGAGGGAATAGCTGCACTGTTTGTATTCAGTCATGTTACCAGACACCTTGCCCTGATTAAAAGCAGTGGTTCGCGCCTTCAGTTCCACACGAATGCTGCCATCAATCCACGGTTTCTGGTTAGGGAATGTTTTAATCGTTGCTATGGGAACGACATCTTCAACGCACGTTCTAATGAACTCGCACACCGAATCAGCGTATTCGTCAATGTTGTTGTCTGACGCAATACGAAACATCTCCCAGTCCACGTGATGGAAGCAGTCTTGGAGTGTGGAGTCAGCTTGGTCGGACCAGCGTTGGACAGACCTCAGCGTGGGAGCTTCTTGTTTTAGTTTCTGTCTGTAGGCAGGGATCAACAAAATGGAGTCGTGGTCAGCTTTTCCGAAAGGGGGCGGGGCAGGGCCTTATATGCGTCGCGGAAGTTAGAGTAACAATGATCCAGGGTCTTTCCACCCCTGGTTGCGCAATCGATATGCTGATAAAATTTAGGGAGTCTTGTTTTCAGATTAGCCTTGTTAAAATCCCCAGCTACAATGAATGCAGCCTCCGGATAAATCGTTTCCAGTTTGCAGAGAGTTAAATAAAGTTCGTTCAGAGCCATCGATGTGTCTGCTTGGGGGATATATACGGCTGTGATTATAATCGAAGAGAATTCTCTTGGTAGATAATGCGGTCTACATTTGATTGTGAGGAATTCTAAATCAGGTGAACAGAAGGATTTGAGTTCCTGTATGTTTCTTTCATCACACCATGTCACGTTGGCCATAAGCCATACGCCCCCGCCCCTCTTCTTACCAGAAAGATGTTTGTTTCTGTCGGCGCGATGCGTGGAGAAACCCGCTGGCTGCACCGCTTCGTAACATTGCAAAAATCAGAAACTTTCTGTCCAAAAATGATGCAGAAAAATTAATCCATGCTTTTGTCACTTCTAGGTTAGACTACTGCAATGCTCTATTTTCCGGCTACCCGGATAAAGCACTAAATAAACTTCAGTTAGTGCTAAATACGGCTGCTAGAATCCTGACTAGAACCAAAAAATTTGATCATATTACTCCAGTGCTAGCCTCTCTACACTGGCTTCCTGTCAAAGCAAGGGCTGATTTCAAGGTTTTACTGCTAACCTACAAAGCATTACATGGGCTTGCTCCTACCTATCTCTCTGATTTGGTCCTGCCGTACATACCTACACGTACGCTACGGTCACAAGACGCAGGCCTCCTAATTGTCCCTAGAATTTCTAAGCAAACAGCTGGAGGCAGGGCTTTCTCCTATAGAGCTCCATTTTTATGGAATGGTCTGCCTACCCATGTCAGAGACGCAAACTCGGTCTCAACCTTTAAGTCTTTACTGAAGACTCATCTCTTCAGTGGGTCATATGATTGAGTGTAGTCTGGCCCAGGAGTGGGAAGGTGAACGGAAAGGCTCTGGAGCAACGAACTGCCCTTGCTGTCTC
The DNA here is from genome assembly GCF_018296145.1 of Oncorhynchus tshawytscha. Classification (NCBI taxonomy): domain Eukaryota; kingdom Metazoa; phylum Chordata; class Actinopteri; order Salmoniformes; family Salmonidae; genus Oncorhynchus; species Oncorhynchus tshawytscha. The sequence goes on along the minus strand of NC_056429.1, from coordinate 4,206,141 downwards.
TGCCTGGCCGGTTCCCCTCTTTCCACTGGGATTCTCTGCCTCTAACCCTATTACAGGGGCTGAGTCACTGGCTTGCTGGGGCTCTCTCATGCCGTCCCTGGAGGGGGTGCGTCACCTGAGTGGGTTGATTCACTGTTGTGGTCATCCTGTCTGGGTTGGCGCCCCCCTTGGGTTGTGCCGTGGCGGAGATCTTTATGGGCTATACTCAGCCTTGTCTCAGGATGGTAAGTTGGTGGTTGAAGATATCCCTCTAGTGGTGTGGGGGCTGTGCTTTGGCAAAGTGGGTAGGGTTATATCCTTCCTGTTTGGCCCTGTCCGGGGTGTCCTCGGATGGGGCCACAGTGTCTCCTGACCCCTCCTGTCTCAGCCTCCAGTATTTATGCTGCAGTAGTTTATGTGTCGGGGGCTGGGGTCAGTTTGTTATATCTGGAGTACTTCTCCTGTCCTATTCGGTGTCCTGTGTGAATCTAAGTGTGCGTTCTCTAATTCTCTCCTTCTCTCTTTCTTTCTCTCTCTCGGAGGACCTGAGCCCTAGGACCATGCCCCAGGACTACCTGACATGATGACTCCTTGCTGTCCCCAGTCCACCTGGCCATGCTGCTGTTCCAGTTTCAACTGACCTGAGCCCTAGGACCATGCCCCAGGACTACCTGACATGATGACTCCTTGCTGTCCCCAGTCCACCTGGCCATGCTGCTGCTCCAGTTTCAACTTCCACTTGACTGTGCTGCTGCTCCAGTTTCAACTGTTCTGCCTTATTATTATTCGACCATGCTGGTCATTTATGAACATTTGAACATCTTGGCCATGTTCTGTTATAATCTCCACCCGGCACAGCCAGAAGAGGACTGGCCACCCCACATAGCCTGGTTCCTCTCTAGGTTTCTTCCTAGGTTTTGGCCTTTTTAGGGAGTTTTTCCTAGCCACCGTGCTTCTACACCTGCATTGCTTGCTGTTTGGGGTTTTAGGCTGGGTTTCTGTACAGCACTTTGAGATATCAGCTGATGTACGAAGGGCTATATAAATAAATTTGATTTGATTTGGTGGCGGTAACAGTCTGGTGGTGGTAACAGTCTGGTGGCGGTAACAGTCTGGTGGCGGTAACAGTCTGGTGGTGGTAACAGCCTGGTGGTGGTAACAGTCTGGTGGTAACAGCCTGGTGGTGGTAACAGTCTGGTGGTAACAGCCTGGTGGTGGTAACAGTCTGGTGGTAACAGTCTGGTGGCGGTAACAGTCTGGTGGTAACAGCCTGGTGGTGGTAACAGTCTGGTGGTAACAGCCTGGTGGCGGTAACAGTCTGGTGGCGGTAACAGTCTGGTGGCGGTAACAGTCTGGTGGCGGTAACAGTCTGGTGGTGGTAACAGCCTGGTGGTAACAGCCTGGTGGCGGTAACAGTCTGGTGGCGGTAACAGTCTGGTGGCGGTAACAGTCTGGTGGCGGTAACAGTCTGGTGGCGGTAACAGTCTGGTGGCGGTAACAGTCTGGTGGTGGTAACAGTCTGGTGGTGGTAACAGTCTACTGCTTGTAACAGTCTGGTGGTAACAGTCTGGTGGTGGTAACAGTCTGGTGGTGGTAACAGCCTGGTGGTGGTAACAGTCTGGTGATAACAGTCTGGTGGCGGTAACAGTCTGGTGGTAACAGTCTGGTGGTGGTAACAGTCTGGTGGTGGTAACAGTCTGATGGTGGTAACAGTCTGGTGGTGGTAAGTCTGCTGGTGGTAACAGTCTGGTGGTGGTAACAGTCTGGTGGTGGTAAGTCTGCTGGTGGTAACAGTCTGGTGGTGGTAACAGTCTGGTGGTGGTAACAGTCTGGTGGTGGTAACAGTCTACTGCTTGTAACAGTCTACTGGTGGTAACAGTCTGGTGGTAACAGTCTGGTGGTTGTAACAGCCTGGTGGTAACAGTCTGGTGGTAACAGTCTGGTGGTGGTAACAGTCTGGTGGTGGTAACAGTCTGGTGGTTGTAACAGCCTGGTGGTAACAGTCTGGTGGTAACAGTCTGGTGGTGGTAACAGTCTGGTGGTGGTAACAGTCTGGTGGTGGTAACAGTCTGGTGGTGGTAACAGTCTGGTGGTGGTAACAGCCTGGTGGTAACAGCCTGGTGGTGGTAACAGTCTGGTGGTGGTAACAGTCTACTGGTGGTAACAGTCTGGTGGTGGTAACAGTCTGGTGGTGGTAACAGTCTGGTGGTGGTAACAGTCTGGTGGTAACAGCCTGGTTGTTACCACCACCAGACTGTTACCACCAGGTTGTTACCACCAGACTGTTACCACCACCAGACTGTTACCACCACCAGACTGTTACCGTCTGGTGGTGGTAACAGTCTGGTGGTGGTAACAGTCTGGTGGTGGTAACAGTCTGGTGGTAACAGCCTGCTATTTTCTTAGCCTGTGATCTGTCTGTTCCTCCTCACCTCTCAGCCGTCTCCTTGTCTTACCTATCTGCCGTTTCCTTGTCTTACCTCTCTGCTGTCTCCTTGTCTTACCTCTTTGGCTTAGCTTACCTCTTTGCTGTCGGCTTGTCTTACCTCTCTGCCGTCGGCTTGTCTTACCTCTCTGCTGTCTCCTTGTCTTACCTCTCTGCTGTCTCCTTGTCTTACCTCTCTGCTGTCTCCTTGTCTTACCTCTCTGCTGTCGGCTTGTCTTACCTCTCTGCTGTCTCCTTGTCTCACCTCTCTGCTGTCTCCTTGTCTTACCTCTCTGCTGTCTCCTTGTCTCACCTCTCTGCTGTCTCCTTGTCTTACCTCTTTGGCTTGTCTTACCTCTTTGCTGTCGGCTTGTCTTACCTCTCTGCCGTCGGCTTGTCTTACCTCTCTGCTGCCTCCTTGTCTTACCTCTCTGCTGTCTCCTTGTCTTACCTCTCTGCTGTCTCCTTGTCTCACCTCTCTGCCGTCGGCTTGTCTTACCTCTCTGCCGTCGGCTTGTCTTACCTCTCTGCTGTCTCCTTGTCTTACCTCTCTGCTGTCTCCTTGTCTTACCTCTCTGCTGTCGGCTTGTCTTACCTCTCTGCCGTCGGCTTGTCTTACCTCTCTGCTGTCTCCTTGTCTTACCTCTCTGCTGTCTCCTTGTCTCACCTCTCTGCTGGCTCCTTGTCTCACCTCTCTGCTGGCTCCTTGTCTTACCTCTCTACTGTCTCCTTGTCTCACCTCTCTGCTGGCTCCTTGTCTCACCTCTCTGCTGTCGGCTTGTCTTACCTCTCTGCTGTCTCCTTGTCTTACCTCTCTGCTGTCTCCTTGTCTTACCTCTCTGCTGTCTCCTTGTCTCACCTCTCTGCTGTCTCCTTGTCTTACCTCTCTGCTGTCTCCTTGTCTCACCTCTCTGCTAAAAGGGGCACGGCAGAGCAGGAGCTTATATCAGAGTGTCAGTTGCGAGCTCAGCCTGTTGCTCATAACCTTCACGGAGAGCATGCAGACAGACAGACGTTACAGTACCACCGCCGTGACAGTGGAGTAGAGAGCAGAACATTTCACAGTCTCTGGTAAGACTGTTTACCTCCGGAGGGGTGAGGAGGATTCGCAGTTTGAGTTCAGGTAGGAGTCTTCACTTTTACTTCCGAACCACCTTTATTCACCCAAGGACACGGACATAGTCAGAATGTGACGTGGTGTGTTGCTGCTAGAGACAGACAGGCATTTAGAGACACACAGGCATTTAGAGACAGACAGGCATTTAGAGACACACATGCATTTAGAGACACACAGTTTACATGAATTGTATACAAAATAGATCAAATGAACATAGAGCTGTAGGAGAACGAACATAGAGCTGTAGGAGAATGAACATAGAGCTGTAGGAGAATGAACATAGAGCTGTAGGAGAATGAACATAGAGCTGTAGGAGAACGAACATAGAGCTGTAGGAGAACGAACATAGAGTTGTAGGAGAACGAACATAGAGTTGTAGGAGAACGAACATAGAGCTGTAGGAGAACGAACATAGAGCTGTAGGAGAATGAACATAGAGCTGTAGGAGAATGAACATAGAGCTGTAGGAGAACGAAGATAGAGTTGTAGGAGAACGAAGATAGAGTTGTAGGACAACGAAGATAGAGTTGTAGGAGAGTGAACATAGAGCTGTAGGAGAATGAACATAGAGCTGTAGGAGAACGAAGATAGAGTTGTAGGAGAACGAAGATAGAGTTGTAGGACAACGAAGATAGAGTTGTAGGAGAACGAAGATAGAGTTGTAGGACAACGAAGATAGAGTTGTAGGAGAACGAACATAGAGCTGTAGGAGAATGAACATAGAGCTGTAGGAGAATGAACATAGAGCTGTAGGAGAATGAACATAGAGCTGTAGGAGAATGAACAGTGGACATAGAAATATACAGAGGATATACACATTTACAGTATCAACGTAAATATCTAACCAAATATCTATATGTACAGTTCAGATACAGTATAGTACAGTATGTACAGTTCAGATACAGTATAGTACAGTTCAGATACATTATAGTACAGTATGTACAGTTCAGATACAGTATAGTACAGTTCAGATACAGTATAGTTCAGATACAGTTCAGATACAGTATGTACAGTTCAGATACAGTATAGTACAGTATGTACAGTACAGATACAGTATAGTACAGTTCAGATACAGTATGTACAGTTCAGATACAGTATGTACAGTTCAGATACAGTATAGTACAGTATGTACAGTTCAGATACAGTATAGTACAGTATGTACAGTTCAGATACAGTATAGTACAGTATGTACAGTTCAGATACAGTATAGTACAGTATGTACAGTTCAGATACAGTATAGTACAGTATGTACAGTACAGATACAGTATAGTACAGTATGTACAGATACAGTATAGTACAGTATATACAGTACAGATACAGTATAGTACAGTATGTACAGATACAGTATAGTACAGTATGTACAGTACAGATACAGTATAGTACAGTTCTGACACAGTACAGTTCAGATACAGTATGTACAGTTCAGATACAGTATAGTACAGTATGTACAGTACAGATATAGTATAGTACAGTTCAGATACAGTATAGTACAGTATGTACAGTTCAGATACAGTATAGTACAGTTCAGATACAGTATTGTACAGTTCAGATACAGTATAGTACAGTTCAGATACAGTATGTACAGTTCAGATACAGTATGTACAGTTCAGATACAGTATGTACAGTTCAGATACAGTATAGTACAGTATGTACAGTACAGATACAGTATAGTACAGTAGATACAGTATAGTACAGTAGGTACAGTACAGATACAGTATAGTACAGTCTGTACAGTACAGATACAGTATAGTACAGTTCTGATACAGTATAGTACAGTTCAGATACAGTACAGTACAGTTCAGATACAGTATGTACAGTTCAGATACATTATAGTACAGTATGTACAGTTCAGATACAGTATAGTACAGTATAGTACAGTTCAGATACAGTTTAGTACAGTATAGTACAGTTCAGATACAGTATAGTACAGCATGTACAGTTCAGATACAGTGTATATACAGTACAGATACAGTATAGTACAGTTCAGATACAGTATAGTACAGTTCAGATACAGTATAGTACAGTTCAGATACAGTATAGTACAGTACAGATACAGTATAGTACAGTATGTACAGTACAGATACAGTATAGTACAGTACAGATACAGTATAGTACAGTATGTACAGTACAGATACAGTATAGTACAGTATGTACAGTACAGATACAGTATAGTACAGTTCAGATACAGTATAGTACAGTTCAGATACAGTATGTACAGTTCAGATACATTATAGTACAGTATGTACAGTTCAGATACAGTATAGTACAGTTCAGATACAGTATAGTACAGTTCAGATACAGTATAGTACAGTTCAGATACAGTATAGTACAGTATGCACAGTTCAGATACAGTACAGTACAGTTCAGATACAGTATGTACAGTTCAGATACAGTATGTACAGTTCATATACAGTATAGTACAGTATGTACAGTACAGATACAGTATAGTACAGTATGTACAGATACAGTATAGTACAGTATGTACAGTACAGATACAGTATAGTACAGTTCAGATACAGTACAGTACAGTTCAGATACATTATAGTACAGTTCAGATACAGTATAGTACAGTACAGTTCAGATACAGTATAGTACAGTATGTACAGTTCAGATACAGTATAGTACAGTTCAGATACAGTATGGTACAGTTCAGATACAGTATGGTACAGTATGTACAGTTCAGATACATTATAGTACAGTATGTACAGTTCAGATACAGTATAGTACAGTTCAGATACAGTATAGTACAGCATGTACAGTTCAGATACAGCATAGTACAGTTCAGATACAGTATAGTACAGTTCAGATACAGTATGGTACAGTTCAGATACAGTATAGTACAGTATGTACAGTTCAGATACAGTATAGTACAGTACAGTTCAGATACAGTATAGTACAGTTCAGATACAGTATAGTACAGTTCAGATACAGTATTGTTCAGATACAGTATGTACAGTTCAGATACATTATAGTACAGTATGTACAGTTCAGATACAGTATAGTACAGTTCAGATACAGTTTAGTACAGTATAGTACAGTTCAGATACAGTATAGTACAGCATGTACAGTTCAGATACAGTATAGTACAGTTCAGATACAGTATAGTACAGTTCAGATACAGTATAGTACAGTATGTACAGTTCAGATACAGTATAGTACAGTATGTACAGTTCAGATACAGTATAGTACAGTATGTACAGTACAGATACAGTATAGTACAGTATGTACAGTACAGATACAGTATAGTACAGTATGTACAGTACAGATACAGTATAGTACAGTACAGATACAGTATAGTACAGTATGTACAGTACAGATACAGTATAGTACAGTATGTACAGTACAGATACAGTATAGTACAGTTCAGATACAGTATAGTACAGTTCAGATACAGTACAGTACAGTTCAGATACATTATAGTACAGTACAGTTCAGATACAGTATGGTACAGTATGGTACAGTTCAGATACAGTATGGTACAGTTCAGATACAGTATGGTACAGTATGTACAGTTCAGATACAGTATAGTACAGTATGTACAGTACAGATACAGTATAGTACAGTATGTACAGTACAGATACAGTATAGTACAGTATGTACAGTACAGATACAGTATAGTACAGTTCAGATACATTATGATACAGTTCAGATACAGTATAGTACAGTATGTACAGTTCAGATACAGTATAGTACAGTTCAGATACAGTATAGTACAGTTCAGATACAGTATGGTACAGTTCAGATACAGTATAGTACAGTTCAGATACAGTATGGTACAGTACAGTTCAGATACAGTATAGTACAGTATAGTACAGTTCAGATACAGTATTGTACAGATACAGTATAGTACAGTTCAGATACAGTATAGTACAGTTCAGATACAGTATAGTACAGTATGTACAGTTCAGATACAGTATGTACAGTTCAGATACAGCATAGTACAGTTCAGATACAGTATAGTACAGTATGTACAGTATAGTTCAGATACAGTATAGTACAGTTCAGATACAGTATAGTACAGTTCAGATACAGTATAGTACAGTATGTACAGTATAGTACAGTTCAGATACAGTATAGTACAGTATGTACAGTATAGTACAGTTCAGATACAGTATAGTACAGTTCAGATACAGTATAGTACAGTTCAGATACAGTATAGTACAGTATGTACAGTTCAGATACAGTATAGTACAGTATAGTACAGTTCAGATACAGTATAGTACAGTATGTACAGTATAGTACAGTTCAGATACAGTATAGTACAGTTCAGATACAGTATAGTACAGTATGTACAGTTCAGATACAGTATAGTATAGTACAGTACAGTTCAGATACAGTATAGTACAGTATGTACAGTTCAGATACATTATAGTACAGTATAGTATAGTTCAGATACAGTTTAGTACAATGTGCCTGCTTCTACTCATAGGGAGATGACAGAGGCACGGGACATTTTCCCGTGACCGGAGTGTGGTTTACAGTTACATGATATGACTTAGTGAAGTGTGACGGGATATTGTTTAGACTAACGTTTACAGTTTAAGTTAAAGTTAAACTGCAGACCGCGTTCAGAAGATGATACGTCGGTACGTGTCGTGTTGGATTTTTGTTTTTGTGTCCCGTCTCCTCTGACATTAAGACTACGTTATTTTGATCATTTGAACAGACGTAAACACATCGACTGACGACTCGTTGATGCTACGTGATGTCTCAATGCCCCGGTAGTGCTACATCTAAGCTGACACAACCTATCTGACATAGTGAACCATTGGAAGGATCAAGAGCCGTAATAAGAAACAAGCGTACAAAACCTCACAACTAGTTCAAGACAGATCAGTCGGCTGTATTTTCTTGTGTGCAGTTTGTAAGCTTGTTTTTTGGATACTAGTTGTTCCTGTCTGCATCAGTACCTGGATCTAGTTGTTCCTGTCTGCATCAGTACCTGGATCTAGTTGTTCCTGTCTGCATCAGTACCTGGATCTAGTTGTTCCTGTCTGCATCAGTACCTGGATCTAGTTGTTCCTGTCTGCATCAGTACCTGGATCTAGTTGTTCCTGTCTGCATCAGTACCTGGATCTAGTTGTTCCTGTCTGCATCAGTACCTGGATCTAGTTGTTCCTGTCTGCATCAGTACCTGGATCTAGTTGTTCCTGTCTGCATCAGTACCTGGATCTAGTTGTTCCTGTCTGCATCAGTACCTGGATCTAGTTGTTCCTGTCTGCATCAGTACCTGGATCTAGTTGTTCCTGTCTGCATCAGTACCTGGATCTAGTTGTTCCTGTCTGCATCAGTACCTGGATCTAGTTGTTCCTGTCTGCATCAGTACCTGGATCTAGTTGTTCCTGTCTGCATCAGTACCTGGATCTAGTTGTTCCTGTCAGTACCTGGATCTAGTTGTTCCTGTCAGTACCTGGATCTAGTTGTTCCTGTCAGTACCTGGATCTAGTTGTTCCTGTCTGCATCAGTACCTGGATCTAGTTGTTCCTGTCAGTACCTGGATCTAGTTGTTCCTGTCTGCATCCGTACCTGGATCTAGTTGTTCCTGTCTGCAGCAGTACCTGGATCTAGTTGTTCCTGTCTACATCAGTACCTGGATCTAGTTGTTCCTATCAGCATCAGTACCTGGATCTAGTTGTCCTGTCAAGAGCAGTACCTGGATCTAGTTGTTCCTGACGTTTCTCTAAACCAGGCTATAGGCTACATGTGCACCACCAAGTCAGAACAGTAGAGTAAGTTATGAGGGGGGAAAGGACCAAATTGTTAGGTTGAGGAACATGGGCTACTAACAGCTTACTACACAACATACACTTAGTATTACTTTCTTATCTACAGTATACATATCTCCCTGGCATATTACATCATTTATAGAGCAGCATACAATACATGTTTGGACTCACCTTCTTGTGCTGTGCTCACTTGAACAGGAAGGTGGCATGGCGGTCCTTTCCTGTGGGCAAATTTCATCATCAAAGTCTTTCATTCTCTGGATTAATGAGTAATGTTTATGTCCAATGGCCGATGAGCACCGATACGTTTTATCTATAATCTCTCTTCATATGACAAGGATTGAAAAGGATTTGCCAGTAGATTGACGATGTGATTCATGGTGACTAGTAGCTAAGATTATGAAAGTATGATGTTGACATGATCAGTCCAATCAAAGCTACAGTAGATATAACATGATGTGACATCATTTTATCTGTGGCCAATGACCTTGAGCCTTCTTGGATGGGCACTTCTAATGTAACTCTAAATCAAATCAAATCGAATCAAATTTTATTTGTCACATACACATGGTTAGCAGATGTTAATGCGAGTGTAGCGAAATGCTTGTGCTTCTAGTTCCGACAATGCAGTAATAACGAGCAAGTAATCTAACTAACAATTCCAAAAAAAACTACTGTCATACACAGTGTAAGGGGATAAAGAATATGTACATAAGGATATATGAATGAATGATGGTACAGAGCAGCATAGGCAAGATACAGTAGATAATATCGAGTACAGTATATACATATGAGATAAGTATGTAAACCAAGTGGCATAGTTAAAGTGGCTAGTGATACATGTATTACATAAGGATGCAGTAGATGATATGGAGTACAGTATCAACGTATGCATATGAGATGAACAATGTAGGGTAAGTAACATTATATAAGGTAGCATTGTTTAAAGTGGCTAGTGATATATTTACATCATTTCCCATCAATTCCCATGATTAAAGTGGCTGGAGTAGAGTCAGTGTCATTGACAGTGTGTTGGCAGTAGCCACTCAATGTTAGTGGTGGCTGTTTAACAGTCTGATGGCCTTGAGATAGAAGCTGTTTTTCAGTCTCTCGGTCCCAGCTTTGATGCACCTGTACTGACCTCGCCTTCTGGATGGCAGCGGGGTGAACAGGCAGTGGCTCGGGTGGTTGATGTCCTTGATGGTCTTTATGGCCTTCCTGTAGCATCGGGTGGTGTAGGTGTCCTGGAGGGCAGGTAGTTTGCCCCCGGTGATGCGTTGTGCAGACCTCACTACCCTCTGGAGAGCCTTACGGTTCTGCCTTACAACTCTATGGCAGCACCCAAGCGGGCTTGAACTGCCTAGCTCTCCCTGTAGATTTTGCAGTGACGCGGTGTCCCCCATGAGTGATGGCAATAAAAGTGAGCATTTTTGTCACACGACACAATGCCAAAGATATCTCAAGTTGAGGGAGAGTGCAATTGGCATGCTGACTGCAGGAATGTCCATCAGAGCTGTTGTCAGAGAATTTAATGTTAATTTCTCTACCATAAGCCGCCTCCAACATTGTTTTTGAGAATTTGTCCAACTGGCGTCACAACCGCAGACCACGTACGTGTATGGCGTCGGGTGGGCAATGTCAACGTTGTGAACGGAGTGCCCCATGGTGGCAGTTGGGTAATGGTATGGGCAGGCATAAGCTACGGACAACGAACACAATTGCATTTTATTGATGGCAATTTGAATGCACAGAGATGCCGTGACAAGATCCTCAGGCGCCATTGTCGTGTCATTCATCCGCTACCATCACCTCATGTTTCAGCATGATAATGCACAGCCCCATGTCACAAGGATCTGGACACAATTCCTGGAAGCTGAAAATGTCCCAGTTCTTCCATGGCCTGCATACTCACCAGACATGTCACCCATTGAGCATGTTTGGGATGCTCTGGATCGACTCGTACGACAGCGTGTTTCAGTTCCCACTAATATCCAGTAACTTCTCACAGCCATTGAAGAGGAGTGGAACAACATTCCACAGACCACAATCAACAGCCTGATTAACTCTGTGCCAAGCTGCATGAGGCAAATGGTCACATAGATACTCACTGGTTCAACGACCCATTAAAAAAAATGTATCTGTGACCAACAGATGCATATCTGCATTCCCAGTCAGTTAAAATCCATCGATTAGGGCCTAAAGAATGTATTTCAATTGACTGATTTCATTATATGAACTGAACTGAAACTACGGAATAATCTTTGAAATTGTTGCATGTCGCGTTTAATACTTTTGTAAATTCTATTTACTAAAAAGACCAAACTTACCAAAGAAATATATTAAATAGACCAACAATCTTAATCTCTTGTTTTCTCTTGTTTTCAGGATGGAGACATATGATGAGAAAAACACATGTGGGATGATTTGTCTGAAATATCTGCTATTGACCTTTAACCTACTCTTCTGGGTGAGTCTGCCTGTCTGTCTGTCTACTATTGACCTTTAACCTTCTCTTCTGGGTGAGTCTGCCTGTCTGTCTGTCTACTATTGACCTTTAACCTTCTCTTCTGGGTGAGTCTGCCTGTCTGTCTGTCTACTATTGACCTCTAACCTTCTCTTCTGGGTGAGTCTGTCTGTCTACTATTGACCTTTAACCTTTGCTTCTGGGTGAGTCTGCCTGTCTGTCTACTATTGACCTTTGCTTCTGGGTGAGTCTGCCTGTCTGTCTATCTAATATTGACCTTTAACCTTTGCTTCTGGGTGATCTTTAACCTTCTCTTCTGGGTGAGTCTGTCTGTCTACTATTGACTATTGAGAAAAACACATGTGGGATGATTTGTCTGAAATATCTGCTATTGACCTTTAACCTTCTCTTCTGGGTGAGTCTGCCTGTCTGTCTACTATTGACCTTTAACCTTTGCTTCTGGGTGAGTCTGCCTGTCTGTCTGTCTACTATTGACCTTTAACCTTTGCTTCTGGGTGACCTTTAACCTTCTCTTCTGGGTGAGTCTGTCTGTCTGTCTACTATTGACTATTGAGAAAAACACATGTGGGATGATTTGTCTGAAATATCTGCTATTGACCTTTAACCTACTCTTCTGGGTGAGTCTGCCTGTCTGTTTACTATTGACCTTTAACCTTTGCTTCTGGGTGAGTCTGCCTGTCTGTCTGTCTACTATTGACCTTTAACCTTTGCTTCTGGGTGAGTCTGCCTGTCTGTCTATCTGCTATGTCTGTTTGTCTGTCTGCCTGCCTGTCTGTCTGTGTCTGCATGTCTGTCTGTCTGTCTGTCTGTGTCTGTCTGTCTGTCTGTCTGTCTGTCTGGCAGAACAACATCTTTTTTGGGGCAGAAATGTTGCTTAACTTGTCCTATATGTTATAACAAAGCAGTAGATTCTATAGATAGGTTTAACCCTTTGCATGTCTGTACACTAAATGAACCTGAAACAATATCAACCGTTAAGTTCTCTCTAACATGTCAGCGACTGATAGTCTCCTACTGCAGGCCTGTATTTGATTGGTGCTAGGAATCTACTAGTTATCTGCTATTGAACATTGTCTGTGTTCTGAATTGAAATAATTGAATTTAATGGAATTGATTTGAAAGGGAATTGAATTGAGTGGTTTTGAATTCCACTGCTGTGTGTGCGTGTGCGCGTGTGTGTGTGTGTGTGTGTGTGTGTCCTCTTTCAGCTGGCAGGTGGAGTGGTGATGGCGGTGGGGGTGTGGACCCTCGTAGAGAAGAGTGACTACATCAGCCTCCTCAACTCCACCTTCTACTCTGCCTCTGCCTACATCCTCATAGCTGCCGGGGCTATTGTTGTCTTCACTGGGATCGTAGGCTGCTGTGCCACCCTCAAGGAGATGAGGAGTCTGCTAATAGTGGTGATCAATCAACCAATCAATCAACCAACCAATCAATCAATCAACCAATCAACCAACCAACCAACCAATCAATCAACCAATCAACCAACTAATCAACCAATCAATCAACCAATCCTCCAATCAACCAATCCTCCGATCAATCAATCAACCAATCAATCCATTTACAAAGCCCTATATCAAATCAGCAGTTGTGACACAGTGTCTCGAAAGCAGAAACACTCTAACTAACACACGATATCAATCAAACCTAATGGTCAACATCCACACTGGTTTTACCTTATAAACCTGAAACCGGAAACACACAGCTTCTTCTACACCCTCGAAAACACCCTTTACTTTCAGATCAAAATTAATATAAATATATATAAATATATAATATAATATAAATTAAATAAATATATATAAATATATATAATATAATATAAATTAAATAAATATATATATATATAATATAATATAAATTAAATAAATATATATATATATATATATATAATATAATATAAATTAAATAAATATATATATAATATAATATAAATTAAATATATATATATATATAATATAAATTAAATAAATATATATATATATAATATAATATAATATAAATTAAATAAATATATATATATATAATATAATATAAATTAAATAAATATATATATATATATATATATATATATATATAATATAATATAAATTAATATAAACATTCATATCTGTTCGCATATAAACTCCTGTCAATTAAACACACAAAAGAAATGCATTTTTCAGAGGCAGAAGAAAAGGGTAATAGATGTACACCACAGTTCAAAAGTTTGGGGTCACTTGGAAAATATCCTTTATTTTGAAAGAAAAGCACTTGTTTTTTTGTCCATTTAAAATAACATGAAATTGATCAGAAATACAATGTAGGCATTGTTAATGTTGTAAATTACTATGGTAACGGCTGATTTTTTTTATGGTATATCTACGTAAAGAGGCCCATTATCAGAAACCATCACTCCTGTGTTCCAATGGCACGTTAGCTAATCCAAGTAATGACATTTTGTGGCCACTAGCTGGCGATGATATAGCTTAAAGCCATTTACTAACCATAGGGAACCCAATTTAAAGAAGACAATGCTCAGATAAGTGGCTGATTTCTCCGAAAAACATAGTAATCCCCAACCAGTTGACTACTTTAAAATGGTGGAATCTCTCAATGGCAATGTGCTTGCCGAAACAGGTTTATATGCATCTAGACTCCTCTATCTACCTCTATGATATAAACAGAACCAGACGAAAATACACTGTCTGAAATGCACGTGTCATAAATATCACGCAGAATAATGCCGTGTGTGTATCTTTAAGAGTTTAGATACGGAGCATGAGTCACGAGAGAGGAATGAGGGGCATCACCGGTATGGTGGTTGGAGAGACAGAGCGGGGAGAAGAGGTGGAGAGTGGGGCGAGGAGGGGCTACAGAGGAGAGAGGGCTTTGCTTTGCAATGTAAACATATCTTTCCCATGTCAGTAAAGTCCCTTAAATGTAATTGAATTGAAATTGAGAGGGGAGAGGAGAGGAGGGGCAAAAGGGAGAGAGATAGAGAGACAGCAGCACAATTAGACCCAACCAAATCATGAGAAAACAAAAATATAATTACTTGACACATTGGAAAGAATTAACAAAAAAACAGAGCAAACTAGAATGCTATTTGGCCATAAACAGAGAGTACACAGCGGCAGAATACCTGACCACTGTGACTGACCCAAACTTAAGGAAGGCTTTGATTATGTACAGACTCAGTGAGCATAGCCTTGCTATTGAGAAAGGCCGCTGTAGGCAGACATGGCTCTCAAGAGAAGACAGGCTATGTGCACACTGCCCACAAAATGAGGTGGAAACTGAGCTGCACTTCCTAACCTCCTGCCCAATGTATGACCATATTAGAGAGACATATTTCCCTCAGATTACACAGATCCACAAAGATTTCGAAAACAAATCCAATTTTGATAAACTCCCATTTCTACTGGGTGAAATTCCACAGTGTGCCATCACAGCAGCAAGATTTGTGACCTGTTGCCACGAGAAAAGGGCAACCAGTGAAGAACAAACACCATTGTAAATACAACCCATATTTATGTTTATTTATTTTTCATTTTGTACGTGAACTATTTGCACATCGTTACAACACTGTATATATATAATATGATATAATAATATATATATAATATGACATTTGAAATCTCTTCACTGTTTTAGAACTTGTGTGAGTGTAATATTTACTGTTCACTTCATATTGTTTGTTTTTTAAAATTGTTTTTTTTATTGTTTAATTCACTTTAGTTTTTTATCCTTTTAACTTGCTTTGGCAATGTTAACATATGTTTCCCCAAGCCAATAAAGCCCCTTGAACTGAATTGATTGACAGAGAGTGGTGGGGAGAGGGGGAGAGGAGAGGAGAGGGAGAGGAGAGGAGAGGGAGAGAGAGGGGTGAGAGAGAGGGGGGAGAGGTTAGAGGAGAGGGAGAGAGAGGTGGAGAGAGGGAGAGAGAGGTGGAGAGAGGTGGAGAGAGAGGTGGAGAGAGAGGTGGAGAGAGGTGGAGAGAGAGGTGGAGAGAGGGAGAGAGAGGTGGAGAGAGGGTTAGAGGAGAGGAGAGGCGAGAGAGGGCGGGAGAGGGTTAGAGGAGAGAGAGAGAGAGAGGGGGAGAGGGTTAGAGGAGAGGGGAGAGAGAGGTGGAGAGAGGGAGAGAGAGGTGGAGAGAGGGTTAGAGGAGAGGAGAGGAGAGGAGAGGAGAGGAGAGGAGAGGAGAGGAGAGGAGAGGAGAGGAGAGGAGAGGAGAGGAGAGGAGAGGAGAGGAGAGGAGAGGAGAGGAGAGGAGAGGGGGGAGAGGGTTAGAGGAGAGAGAGAGAGAGAGGGGGGAGGGTTAGAGGAGAGGGAGAGAGAGGTGGAGAGAGGGAGAGAGAGGTGGAGAGAGGGAGAGAGAGGTGGAGAGAGGGTTAGAGGAGAGGAGGAGAGAGAGAGGGGGAAAGGGTTAGAGGAGAGGGAGAGAGAGGTGGAGAGGGGGAGAGAGAGGGGGATAGGGGGATAGGGTTAGAGGAGAGAGCGAGACGGGGGAAAGGGTTAGGGGAGAGGGGGAGAGAGAGAGAGAGGGGGGAGAGAGAGAGAGAGAGGGGGAGAGGGTTAGAGGAGAGAGAGAGAGAGGGGGAGAGAGGGATGGGGAGAGAGAGGGAGAGAGAGAGGGGGAAAGGGTTAGAGGAGAGGGGGAGAGAGAGAGGTGGGGAGAGAGTTAGAGGAGAGAGGGGGAGAGGGTTAGAGGAGAGAGAGCGAGGGGTGGGAAAAGGGGAGAGAGAGAGAGAGAGAGAGAGAGAGAGGGGTGGGGAGAGGGGGAGAGTGAGAGGGGGAGAGGGTTAGAGGAGAGAGAGGGGGTGGGGAGAGGAGAGGAGAGGGAGAGAGAGAGGTGGAGAGAGGGTTAGAGGAGGGGAGAGGAGAGAGAGAGAGAGAGAGGTGTGGAGAGGGTTAGATGAGAGGGGGGGAGAGATAGAGAGATTTACAATCTTGAAACTTTATGGAAAGAAACACTGATTAGGAGGAACTGTAATCGCAATAAAAAGGCACACGCTCACTTACTTACTTACTCAGATATTGGCACATGAAGTTGTTTTCAACCTCAGCTCACTACAGTCTGTTTTATATTAGGAGGGAATGTCTTTTTGTCCTCCCCATTCTTCACAGTATTTCTTCCTGCCACTCTCTCTCTCTGTTCTCTCTCTCTGTCTCTCTCTCTCTCTCTCTCTCTCTGTTCTCTCTCTCTCTCTGTTCTCTCTCTCTGTTCTCTCTCTCTGTTCTCTCTCTCTGTTCTCTCTCTCTGTTCTCTCTCTCTGTTCTCTCTCTCTCTCTCTCTCTCTCTCTGTGTCTCTCTCTCTCTCTGTCTCTCCCTGTCTCTCTCTCTGTGTCTCTCTGTCTCTCTCTCTGTCTCTCTCTGTCTCTCTGTCTCTCTCTGTCTCTCTCTCTGTCTCTCTCTCTCTCTCTCTCTCTCTCTGTCTCTCTCTCTGTCTCTCTCTCTGTCTCTCTCTCTGTCTCTCTCTCTCTCTCTCTCTCTCTCTCTCTCTCTGTTCTCTCTCTCTGTTCTCTCTCTCTCTGTTCTCTCTCTCTGTTCTCTCTCTCTCTGTTCACTCTCTCTGTTCTCTCTCTCTCTGTTCTCTCTCTCTGTTCTCTCTCTCTGTTCTATCTCTCTCTGTTCACTCTCTCTGTTCTCTCTCTCTCTGTTCTCTCTCTCTCTGTTCACTCTCTCTGTTCTCTCTCTCTCTGTTCTCTCTCTCTCTGTTTTTCTCTCTCTCTGTTCTCTCTGTCTGTTCTCTCTGTCTGTTCTCTCTCTCTGTTCTCTCTCTCTGTTCTCTCTCTCTGTTCACTCTCTCTGTTCACACTCTCTGTTCTCTCTCTGTTCACTCTCTCTGTCTGTTCTCTCTGTCTGTTCTCTCTCTCTGTTCTCTCTCTCTCTGCTCTCTCTCTGTTCTCTCTCTCTGTTCTCTCTCTCTCTGTTCTCTCTCTCTCTGTTCTCTATCTGTTCTCTCTCTCTGTTCTCTCTCTCTGTTCTCTCTCTCTCTGTTCTCTCTCTCTCTGTTCTCTCTCTCTCTGTTCTCTCTCTCTGTTCTCTCTCTCTCTGTTCACTCTCTCTCTCTGTTCTCTCTCTCTCTGTTCACTCTCTCTGTTCTCTCTCTCTCTGTTCTCTCTCTCTCTGTTCTCTCTCTCTCTGTTCTCTCTCTCTGTTCTCTCTCTCTGTTCTCTCTCTCTGTTCTCTCTCTCTCTGTTCTCTCTCTCTCTGTTCTCTCTCTCTGTTCTCTCTCTCTCTGTTCTCTCTCTCTCTGTTCTCTCTCTCGCTGTTCTCTCTCTCGCTGTTCTCTCTCTCGCTGTTCTCTCTCTCTGTTCTCTCTCTCTGTTCTCTCTCTCTCTGTTCACTCTCTCTGTTCTCTCTCTCTCTCTGTTCTCTCTCTCGCTGTTCTCTCTCTCGCTGTTCTCTCTCTCTGTTCTCTCTCTGTTCTCTCTCTCTCTGTTCTCTCTCTCTCTGTTCTCTCTCTCTGTTCTCTCTCGCTGTTCTCTCTCTCTGTTCTCTCTCGCTGTTCTCTCTCTCGCTGTTCTCTCTCTCTCTCTTCTCTCTCTCTCTGTTCTCTCTCTGTTCTCTCTCTCTGTTCTCTCTCACTCTGTTCTCTCTATCGCTCTTCTCTCTCTCTCTTCTCTCTCGCTCTGTTCTCTCTCTCTCTCTCTTCTCTCTCTCTCTGTTCTCTCTCTCTGTTCTCTCTCTCTGTTCTCTCTCTCTCTGTTCTCTCTCTCTCTGTTCTCTCTCTCTCTGTTCTCTCTCTCTCTGTTCTCTCTCTCTGTTCTCTCTCTCTCTCTCGTTTCTCTCTCTCTGTTCACTCTCTCTCTGTTCACTCTCTCTGTTCTCTCTCTCTCTCTGTTCTCTCTCTCGTTTCTCTCTCTCTGTTCTCTCTCTCTCTGTTCTCTCTCTCTTTTCTCTCTCTCGTTTCTCTCTCTCTGTTCACTCTCTCTGTTCTCTCTCTCTCTCTGTTCACTCTCTCTCTCTGTTCGCTCTCTCTCTCTGTTCGCTCTCTCTGTTCGCTCTCTCTCTGTTCGCTCTCTCTCTCTGTTCTCTCTCTCTGTTCTCTCTCTCTGTTCTCTCTCTCTGTTCTCTCTCTCTGTTCTCTCTCTCTGTTCTCTCTCTGTTCTCTCTCTCGTTTCTCTCTCTCTGTTCTCTCTCTCTCTCTCTGTTCTCTCTCTCTCTCTCTGTTCTCTCTCTCTCTCTGTTCTCTCTCTCTCTCTGTTCTCTCTCTCTCTCTGTTCTCTCTCTCTCTCTGTTCTCTCTCTCTCTCTCTGTTCTCTCTCTCTGTTCTCTCTCTCTCTGTTCTCTCTGTTCTCTCTCTCTGTTCTCTCTCTCTCTGTTCTCACCCACCATAGTATTTTATTCTGCTACTCTCTCCCCCCCTCTATCTCTCCCACAGTATTTCTTCCTGCTACTCTGTATCTTCTTGCTGGAGATTGTAGCTGGAGTCCTGGCCTATATCCAGTATCAGGAGGTATGTACATACCAGCGTTTACCAAACTTGGTCCTGGGGACCCAAGGGGTGCACTTTTTTTTTTTTGCACTACCACTAGAAAGTTGATTCAAATGATGAACTCATCATCAAGCTTGATTCTTTGAATCAGCTGTGTAGAGCTAGCCAAAAACAACAATGTCCACCCGTTGGGGTACGCTGGACCCGAGTTTGAGAAACGCTGTCTCATACTATATTACGAGCCCTGGGTTCAAATACTATTTACAATCATTCCAAATACATTATCTGTGCTTGATTTGAACTTGCCTGTCCTAATGGAATCGATAGAAAAGTCCCCCTAGACACCTGGCACTCCGGGCAAGCTAAAGCACACTCTGAAAGTATCCAAAAGATGTCAAATAGTATTTGAACCCAGCTCTAACACATTACAACAACAAAAAAATGTACTAGTTACACATAGCTGCTGCAACCCGGCTGTGTACCAAATGGCACCCTATTCCTTACGTAGTGCACTACTGTGAAACAGAGCCCTATGGGCGTGTAGCCAAAAAGTAGTGCACTATATAGGGGATAGGGTGCTATTTAGGGATGCTGGATGGGCCTATATCCAGTGTTAGGAGGTCCTAGAATACCGTGTTCTCCTCAGACATGCCAGGAATTCTGGTTGGCATCACCTGACCTCCTCTTACCAGACCTGGGTTCAAATGTTATTTCAAATCCTTCATATATTTTTAGCGTTTGCTTTAGCCTGCGTGGAGAGCCAGGTTGCTTTAGCCTGCGTGGAGAGCCAGGTTGCTTTAGCCTGCGTGGAGAGCCAGGTTGCTTTAGCCTGCGTGGAGAGCCAGGTTGCTTTAGCCTGCGTGGAGAGCCAGGTTGCTTTAGCCTGCGTGGAGAGCCAGGTTGCTTTAGCCTGCGTGGAGAGCCAGGTTGCTTTAGCCTGCGTGGAGAGCCAGGTTGCTTTAGCCTGCGTGGAGAGCCAGGTTGCTTTAGCCTGCGTGGAGAGCCAGGTTGCTTTAGCCTGCGTGGAGAGCCAGGTTGCTTTAGCCTGCGTGGAGAGCCAGGTTGCTTTAGCCTGCGTGGAGAGCCAGGTTGCTTTAGCCTGCGTGGAGAGCCAGGTTGCTTTAGCCTGCGTGGAGAGCCAGGTTGCTTTAACCTGCGTGGAGAGCCAGGTTGCTTTAACCTGCGTGGAGAGCCAGGTTGCTTTAGCCTGCGTGGAGAGCCAGGTTGCTTTAGCCTGCGTGGAGAGCCAGGTTGCTTTAGCCTGCGTGGAGAGCCAGGTTGCTTTAGCCTGCGTGGAGAGCCAGGTTGCTTTAGCCTGCGTGGAGAGCCAGGTTGCTTTAGCCTGCGTGGAGAGCCAGGTTGCTTTAGCCTGCGTGGAGAGCCAGGTTGCTTTAGCCTGCGTGGAGAGCCAGGTTGCTTTAGCCTGCGTGGAGAGCCAGGTTGCTTTAGCCT
>NC_056429.1:4155533-4178033 GCF_018296145.1 Oncorhynchus tshawytscha | reverse complement strand
TAAATACATCACATTAAATACATCACATTAAATACACCACATTAAATACATCACATTAAATACATCACATTATATTAAATACATCACATTATATTAAATACATCACATTAAATACATCACATTATATTAAATACATCACATTATATTAAATACATCACATTAAATACATCACATTATATTAAATACATCACATTAAATACATCACATTATATTAAATACATCACATTAAATACATCACATTATATTAAATACATCACATTATATTAAATACATCACATTATATTAAATACATCACATTATATTAAATACATCACATTAAATACATCACATTAAATACATCACATTATATTATCTACACCACATTAAATACATCACATTAAATACACCACATTAAATACACCACATTAAATACACCACATTAAATACACCACATTAAATACACCACATTAAATACACCACATTAAATACATCACATTAAATACACCACATTAAATACACCACATTAAATACACCACATTAAATACACCACATTAAATACACCACATTAAATACATCACATTAAATACATCACATTAAATACATCACATTAAATACAGTGGGTCAAAATGATTTATTATTATTTTCCACCATAATTTGCAAATAAATTCATAAAAAATCCTACAATGTGATTGTTGAAGTTGAAGTGTACCAATGATGAAAATTACAGGCCTCTCTCATCTTTTTAAGTGGGAAAACTTGCACAATTGGTGGCTAACTAAATACTTTTTTGCCCCACTGTACATCACATTAAAATCATCACATTATATTAAATACATCACATTAAATACACATTAAATATATCACATTATATTAAATTCATCACAATATATACATCACATTATATACCGTGCATTCAGAAATTTTTCAGACCCCTTGACCTTTTCCACATTTTGTGAAGATACAGCCTTTTCTAAAATGGATTAAATAAAAACATGTCCTCGTCAATCTACACACAATACCAGATAATGACAAAGCGAAAACAGGTTCTTAGAATTTGTTACAAATGTATTAAGAAAATACCATATTTACGTAAGTATTCAGACCCTTTGCTATGAGACTCAAAATTGAGCTCAGGTGCATCCTGTTTCCATTGATCATCATTGATATGTTTATACAACTGGATTGGAGTCCACCTGTGGTAAATTCAGTTCATTGGACATGATTTCGAAAGGCACACACCGGTCCATAGAAAGGTCCCACGGTTGACAGTTCATGTCAGAGCAAAAACCAAGCCATGAGGTCAAAGGAATTGTCCTTGGAGCTCCGAGACAGGATTGTGTCGAGGCACAGATCTGGGGAAGGGTACCAACAAAGTTCTGCATCATTGAAGGTCCCAGAGAACACAGTGGCCTCCATTATTTTTAAATGGAAGAAGTTTGGGACCACCTAGACTCTGCCCTAGAGCTGGCTGTGCGGCAAAACTGAGCAATCGAGGAGAAGGGCTTTGGTCAGAGAGGTGACCAAAAACCAGATGGTCACTCTGACAGAGCTCCAGAGTTCCTCTGTGGAGATGGAAGAACCTTCCAGAAGGACAACCATCTCTGCAGCACTCCACCAATCAGGCCTTTATGGTAGAGTGGCCAGATGGAAGCCATGGGTGTCTAGATGGAATTTGAATTTGTATTTTTGGACTGAGATGTACTGTCAGGGCCCAGGTCTGACAGAATCTGTGCAGAAGATCTTGGTGCTGCTGTAGGCCTTCCTTGGTTGGTGACAGAAGCACCAGATCATCATCAGCAAACAGAAGACATTTGGCTTCAGATTCTAATAGGGTGAGGCCGGGTGCTGCAGACTGTTCTAGTGCTCTCGCCCATTCGATGGTATCTGTGTTTGGTATTTTATTAGGATCCCCATTAGCTGTTGCAAAAGCAGCAGCTACTCTTCCTGGGGTCCACACAGAACAGGAAACATAATACAGAATGACATAATACAGAACATCAATAGACAAGAACAGCTCAAGGACCGAACTACATACATATTTTTAAAAAGGCACATGTATCCTACATATCAATGCATACACACAAACTATCTAGGTCAAATAGGGGAGAGGCGTTGTGCAGCGAGGTGTTGCGTTATCTGTTTTTTGAAACCAGGTTTGGTGTTTATTTGAGCAAAATGAGATGGAAGGAAGTTCCATGCAATAAGGGCTCTATATAATACTGTACACTTTTTGAAATTGTTCTAGATTTGGGGACTATGAAACGACCCCTGGTGGCATGTCAGGTGGGATAAGTGTGTGTGTCAAAGCTGTGTGTAAGTTGACTGTGCAAACAATTTGGGATTTTCAACACATTAATGTTTCTTATAAAAAGAAGAAGTGATGCAGTCAGTCTCTCCTCAACTCTTAGCCAAGAGAGACTGGCATGCATAGTATTTACATCAGCCCTCTGATTACAGTGAAGAGCAAAACGTGCCTCTCTGTTCTGGACCAGCTGCAGCTTAACTAGGAATTTCCTTGCAGTACTGGACCACATGACTGGACAATAATCAAGATTAGACCAAACTAGAACTTGCTTTTAGGAGTGTGGTGTCAAAAAAGCAGAACATATCTTTATTACGGCTAGATGCCTCCCCATCTTTACAACCATTGAATCGATATATTTTGACAATGACAGTTTACAATCTAAGGTAACGGCAAGTAATTTAGTCTCCTCAACTTGTTCAACAGCCACATCCTTCATTACCAGATTCAGCTGAGGTCTAGCACTTAAGGAATGATTTGTACTAAATACAATGCTCTTAGTTTTAGAGATGTTCAGGACCAGTTTATTACTGGCCACCCATTCCAAAACAGACTGCAACTCTTTGTTAAGGGTTTCAGTGACTTCATTAACTGTGGTTGCTGATGTGTATATGGTCGAATCATCAGCATACATGGACACACATGCTTTGTTTAAATGCCAGTGACAGGTCATTGGCAAAAATAGAAAAGAGTTGAGGGCCTAGAGTGCTGCCCTGCGGTACACCACACTTTACATGTTTGACATTAGAGAAGCTTCCATTAAAGAAAACCCTTTGAGTTCTATTAGATAGATAGCTCTGAATCCACGACATGGCAGAGGTTGACAAGCCGTAGCACTTAAGTTTTTTTCAACAGGTAAATGGTCAATAATATCAAAGGCTACACTGAAATCTAACAGTACAGCTCCCACAATCTTCTTCTTATCAATTTTTCTTTCAACCAATCATCAGTCATTTGTGTCAGTGCAGTACATGTTGATTAAATCCAGTTTTGTGGATTGGGGTGATTAGTGCTTTGTTCCAAACATCTCTCTCTCTCTTTCTCTCTCTCTCAGTTTAAGTGTTGTGGTAGTAACAGCTCGTCAGACTGGTCAGACAGTGTGTGGATCCTGACACCTAGCAATGAGAGACTGGTCCCAGACAGCTGCTGCAAGACACCCAGTAACCTCTGTGGCCGCAGAGACCACCCCTCTAATATCTACAAGGTGGAGGTGAGTAAGGCCACACACACACACACATCCTACAGTACATATCAAACAATAGACAATAAGGTAATGTGTACAATTCCTGATAGTAGCTGATTGTTCAAGATGACATGAGTGTCCTCCTCCTCTCTCTCTTTAGGGAGGGTGCATCACTAAGCTGGAGACCTTCATTCTGAGCCAACTGCAGATCCTGGGAGCAGTGGCGATCGGCATCGCCTTCCTCCAGGTAAAGTCCTAGAAACTTACCACGCATTAATGTAGACATGAGGGACCTTAGTGATATTAATGTAGACATGAGGGAACTTAGTGATATTAATGTCGACATGGGGGAACTTAGTGATATTAATGTAGACATGAGGGAACTTAATGATATTAATGTAGACATGAGGGAACTTAGTGATATTAATGTAGACATGAGGGAACTTAGTGATATTAATCATATTAATGTAGACATGAGGGAACTTAGTGATATTAATGTAGACATGAGGGAACTTAGTGATATTAATGTAGACATGAGGGAACTTAGTGATATTAATCATATTAATGTAGACATGAGGGAACTTAGTGATATTATTCATGTTAATGTCGACTTGGGGGAACTTAGTGATATTATTCATGTTAATGTAGACATGGGGGAACTTAGTGATATTATTCATATTAATGTAGACATGGGGGAACTTAGTGATATTAATGTCGACTTGGGGGAACTTAGTGATATTAATGTAGACATGGGGGAACTTAGTGATATTAATGTAGACATGGGGGAACTTAGTGATATTAATGTAGACATGAGGGAACTTAGTGATATTAATGTAGACATGGGGGAACTTAGTGATATTAATGTCGACTTGGGGGAACTTAGTGATATTAATGTCGACTTGGGGGAACTTAGTGATATTAATGTAGACATGAGGGAACTTAGTGATATTAATGTAGACATGAGGGAACTTAGTGATATTATTCATGTTAATGTCGACTTGGGGGAACTTAGTGATATTATTCATGTTAATGTCGACTTGGGGGACCTTAGTGATATTAATGTAGACATGAGGGAACTTAGTGATATTAATGTAGACATGGGGGAACTTAGTGATATTATTCATATTAATGTAGACATGGGGGAACTTAGTGATATTAATGTCGACTTGGGGGACGTTAGTGATATTAATGTAGACATGAGGGAACTTAGTAACATTAATGTAGACATGGGGGAACTTAGTGATATTATTCATGTTAATGTCGACTTGGGGGAACTTAGTGATATTAATGTAGACATGGGGGAACTTAGTGATGTTAATGTAGACATGGGGGAACTTAGTGATATTAATGTAGACATGAGGGAACTTAGTGATATTAATGTAGACATGAGGGAACTTAGTGATATTAATGTAGACTTGGGGTAACTTAGTGATATTAATGTAGACATGAGGGAACTTAGTGATATTAATGTAGACATGATGGAACTTAGTGATATTATTCATGTTAATGTAGACATGGGGGAACTTAGTGATATTAATGTAGACATGAGGGAACTTAGTGATATTAATCATATTAATGTAGACATGAGGGAACTTAGTGATATTAATGTAGACATGAGGGAACTTAGTGATATTATTCATGTTAATGTAGACATGGGGGAACTTAGTGATATTAATGTAGACATGAGGGAACTTAGTGATATTAATGTAGACATGAGGGAACTTAGTGATATTAATGTAGACATGAGGGAACTTAGTGATATTAATGTAGACATGAGGGAACTTAGTGATATTAATGTAGACATGAGGGAACTTGGTAACATTAATGTAGACATGGGGGAACTTAGTGATATTATTCATGTTAATGTCGACTTGGGGGACCTTAGTGATATTAATGTAGACATGGGGGAACTTAGTGATATTAATGTAGACATGGGGGAACTTAGTAGCGTTATTCACATTGTTTAACTGAGTTTTACACGTGAGCTTGTTTTTTTTGAGAAACAGTCTAAGGTTATGTGAAGTACTATTAATGTGAATAATAAACTCGGCAAAAAAAGAAACGTCCCTTTTTCAGGACCCTGTCTTTCAAAGATAATTAGTAAAAATCAAAATAACTTCACAGATCTTCATTGTAAAGGGTTTAAACACTGTTTCCCATGCTTGTTCAATGAACCATAAACAATTAATGAACATGCACCTGTGGAATGGTCGTTAAGACACTAATTACGGTCACAGTTATGAAAACTTAGGACACTAAAGAGGCCTTTCTACTGACTCTGAAAAACACAAAGAAAGATGCCCAGGGTTCCTGCTCATCTGCGTGAACGTGCCTTAGGCATGCTGCAATGAGGCATGGGGACTGCAGATATGGCCAGGACAATAAATTGCAATGTCTGAACTGTGAGATCCCTAATACAGCGCTACAGAGAGAAAGGATGGACAGCTGATCATCCTCGCAGTGGCAGACCACGTGTAACAACACCTGCACAGGATCAGTACATCCAAACATCACACCTGCGGGAAAGGTACAGGATGGCAACAACAACTGCCCGAGTTAAACCAGGAACGTACAATCCCTCCATCAGTGCTCAGACTGTCCGCAATAAGCTGAGAAAGGCTGGACTGAGGGCTTGTAGGCCTGTTGTAAGGCAGGTCCTCACCAGACATCACCGGCAACAACGTCGCGTATGGGCACAAACCCACCATCGCTGGACCAGACAGGACTGGCAAAAAGTGCTCTTCACTGACGAGTCGCGGTTTTGTCTCACCGGGGGTGATGGTCGGATTTGCAATTATCGTTGAAGGAATGAGCGTTACACCGAGGCATGTACTCTGTGCCGGGATCGATTTGGAGGTGGAGGGTCCTGGGGTGGTGTGTCACAGCATCATCGGACTGAGCTTGTTGTTATTGCAGGCAATAACGCTGTGCGTTACAGGGAAGACATCCCCCTCCCTCATGTGGTACCCTTCCTGCAGGCTCATCCTGACATGACCCTCCAGCATGACAATGCCACCAGCCACCTGCTCGTTCTGTGCGTGATTTCCTGCAAGACAGGAATGTCAGTGTTCTGCCATGGCCAGCAAAGAGCCCGGGTCTCAATCCCATTGAGCACTTCTGGGACCTATTGGACCGGAGAGTGAGGACTAGGGCCATTCCCCCCAGAAATGTCTGGGAACTTGCAGGTGCCTTGGTGCAATAGTGGGGTAACATCTCACAGCAAGAATTGGCAAATCTGGTGCAGTCCATGAGGAGGAGATGTACTGCAATACTTAATGCAGCTGGTGGCCACACCAAATACTGACTGTTACTTTTGATTTTGACCCCCCCTTTATTCAGGGACACATTATTACATTTCTGTTAGTCACATGTCTGTGGAACTTGTTTGGTTTCTGTCTCAGTTGTTGAATCTTGTTATGTTCATACAAACATTTACACATGTTAAGTTTGCTGTTAATAAACGCAGTTGACAGTGAGAGGACGTTTCTCTTTTTGCTGAGATTATGTTTCCATCGTCTCTATGTCTTTCAGCTCGTAGGGATGATTCTTGTTTGCTGCCTGTATCGAGGTCTGAAGGAGGAGTCATACTGAGCATCGCTGATGGCACAACTACAACAGCAAGAAGACAACAACACAACCACAACAACAACATATTTACCAGTATTTAGATATGCTTTCTCTCTGTCTCGGACGCTACATACGTCTCATGTAGATATGTGGAATGAAAGTCGTTTTTTTTTCCAAAGACAAATTTAATCTATGTTGAAATTTAGGTAAGGCAGGCAGCAAGAAACAGGCAAAGAGGCAGGCAGACAGACAGGCAGGCAGTCAGACAGGCAGGCAAAGAGGCAGACAGGAAGGTTGCAGCAGACAGACAGACAGGCATGCTGTGGGACAGCCAGACAGACAGGAAGGAAGACAAGCTGTGGGACAGACAGCCAGACAGGAAGGAAGACGAGCTGTGGGATAGACAGCCAGACAGGAAGGAAGACGAGCTGTGGGACGGCAGTGTTATAGAGTTGGATAGCGTCTAGCCTGTATTGTATGAGTTTCTATTCCATGTTTTATTTTCTCTTCCTGCCATAGTCTATTCTGCCTTGGGTAGATGCTGGTCTATTCTGCCTTGGGTAGATAGATGCTGGTCTATTCTGCCTTGGGTAGATGCTGGTCTATTCTGCCTTGGGTAGATAGATGCTGGTCTATTCTGCCTTGGGTAGATAGATGCTGGTCTATTCTGCCTTGGGTAGATAGATGCTGGTCTATTCTGCCTTGGGTAGATGCTGGTCTATTCTGCCTTGGGTAGATGCTGGTCTATTCTGCCTTGGGTAGATGCTGGTCTATTCTGCCTTGGGTAGATGCTGGTCTATTCTGCCTTGGGTAGATAGATGCTGGTCTATTCTGCCTTGGGTAGATAGATGCTGGTCTATTCTGCCTTGGGTAGATAGATGCTGGTCTATTCTGCCTTGGGTAGATAGATGCTGGTCTATTCTGCCTTGGGTAGAATAGATGCTGGTCTATTCTGCCTTGGGTAGAATAGATGCTGGTCTATTCTGCCTTGGGTAGAATAGATGCTGGTCTATTCTGCCTTGGGTAGAATAGATGCTGGTCTATTCTGCCTTGGGTAGATGCTGGTCTATTTTGCCTTGGGTAGATGCTGGTCTATTTTGCCTTGGGTAGATGCAGGTCTATTCTGCCTTGGGTAGATGCTGGTCTATTCTGCCTTGGGTAGATGCTGGTCTATTCTGCCTTGGGTAGATGCTGGTCTATTCTGCCTTGGGTAGATGCTGGTCTATTCTGCCTTGGGTAGATGCTGGTGGATTTCGACATGTACAGTGCCTTCAGAAAGTACCGTATTCATACCCCTTGACTTATTCAACATTTTGTTGTGTTACAGCCTGAATTCAACATGGATTAAATATATTTTCCTCATCAATCTACACACAATACCACATAATGATAAACTGAAAACATGTTTTTGGAAATGTTGAAATTTTTTAAAATTTTTTGAAAAATGTTGAAAAAAAAAATGTGTTGAAAATTAAACCTGTTAGGGAGGCTGCGAATTTTCGCAGCTTTTTGTTAAAAATCGCGCAACATTTCAGTGCCCTGCTACTCATGCCAGGAATATAGTATATGCATATGATTAGTGTGTGTGTATAGAAAACACTCTGAAGTCTCTAAAACTGGTTAAATCGTGTCTGTGGCTATAACAGAACGTGTTTAGGAGTCAAAACCCTTCGAAAAACTGGTCACTAAAAAAATAATAATAATATCCATCCGCCAGTCATTGTATTGCCTAAGGCAAAGGAAAATACTTATCAAGCCCCTGTAAACGCCTACAGCTTCCACACGATGTCGCCAATGCTGTCATTTTGGGCCTACTTTATCCTTGGCTTGGAAACGTGACGCGTTTCCTTTCTTTGGGCTCACTCCACAGGATGTTTTGAAAGTGAAAACATGGACGACGATTTCAAGACTTGCTGCTATCGAATACAGATCGCCCCGTGATCAATCTAATAGACTATTAACGTTTATTAATACCTAAAGTTGGTTTAGAAAAGCAATTTGAAGTGATTTGTAAAAGTTTATAGGTAACTTTTGTAATTTTAAAAAGTGACGTTGCGTCATGTAAAGGGGCATTTTTCTGGATCAGACCGGTCGTCAGCAAATCACATTTTGGGTATACAATGACGGATTTAATCGGGAAAAAGACCCAATTGTGATGTTTATGTGACATATAGGAGTGCCAAGAAAGAAGCTCGTCAAAGGTAATTAATGTTTTATATTTTATTTCTGCGTTTTGGGTAGCGCCGGCTACCGCTAAATCTGTTGTTTTGTTGACGGTCTGGTATTCGGGGGGGGTGCATGCTATCACATATTCGCTTCTCATGCTTTCGCCGAAAAGCATTTTACAAATCTGACTCGGTGGCTAGATTCACAAAGAGTGTAGCTTTAATTCACTACCTTGCATTTGTGTTTTAATGAAAGTTTGAGTTTTATCGAAAACGATCAGTGGCGCTCTAAAATATCCGCTGATTACCCGCTGATTTGATCCCACCGAGGGAACATCCTCCCTAAGAAGTTTTAAATACAAAAATATCTAATTTACACAAGTATTCACAACCCTGAGTCAATACTTTGTAGAAACAACTTTAGCAATGCTTACGGCTGTGAGTCTTTCTGGGTGAGTCTCTAAGAGATTTCCACACCTGGATTGTGCATCATTTTTTCCATTATTCGTTAAAAAATTCTTCAAGCTCTGTCAAATTGGTTGTTCATCACGGCAAGACAACCATTTTTAGGTCTTGGATTTACAATCAGATTTTTAAGTCAAAACTGTAACACGGCCACTCAGGAACATTAACTGTCTTCGTGTTAAGCAACTCCGGTGTAGATTTGGCCTTGTGTTTCAGGTTATTGTCCTGCTGAAAGGGGAATTAATCTCCCAGTGTCTGGTGGAAAACAGACTGAACCATATTTTCCTCTGGGATTTTGCCTGTGCTTCATTCCATGTGTTACTGAGAAACACTCCCCAGTCCTTAATTAACAATTACAAGCATACCCATAACATGATGCAGCCACCACTCATGTTGTACTGGATCTACCACAAACATAATACTTTGTATTCAGGATAAAAATGTCATTGCTTTGCCACATTTTTTGCAATATTACTTTAGTGCCTTGACATTTTTTTTAGGCTTCCTTCTTTTCACTCTGTCGTTTAGGTTAGTATTGTGGAGTAACTACAATCCATCCTCAGTTTTCGCCTATCACAGCCATTAAACTATGTAACTGGTTTAAAGTCATCATTGGCCTCATGGTGAAATCCATGAGCGGTTTCCTTCCTCTCTGGCAACTGAGTTAGGAAGGACGCCTGTATCTTTGTAGGGACTGGTTGTATTGATACACTATCCAACGTGTAATTAATAACTTCACCATGATGAAAGGGATATTCAATGTCTGTTCTTCTTATGTTTAGCTTCCTACCAATAGGTGCCATTCTTTGTGAGGCATTGGAAAACCTTCCTGGTCTTTGTGGTTGAATCTGTGTTTGAAATGTACTGCTCAACAGGTACCTTACAGATAATTGTATGTGTGGGGTACAGAGATGAGGTAGTCCATTCAAAAATCATGTTAATTAAACACTATTATTGCACACCGAGTGAGTTCACTCCTAAACTTATTTAGGTTTCCCATAACCAAGCGGTTGAATAATTATTGACTTATTTAAACTTTTCATGTTTTATTAATTTGTAAACATTTAGGAAACAATAATTCCAGTTTGACATTATGGGGTATTGTGTGTAGGCCAGTGAGATTTTTTTTTGTGCAATTCAATCCATTTTATTTCAGTCTGTAACAACAAAATATGGAAAAAGTCAAGGGGTGTGATTACTTTCGTGTATGTGCCCCATGACCTTAGCTAAAAAGGCGAGTTTTAGGCCTTAAATAGGATTATATTGAAGCTGTTTATGCAGAAGTTCAAATGAGTCTGTTACATTTGTTTATTTAGCATTACTTTTGTGCCTTATATTCAACACACATGTATTTTCAGATTGTTATAAATCATCTTATTTGCATTGTTTAATCCTCACTTGCTACTGTCCACTGTACACATTACTTTTATTTTGAAATGCGTTCAGAGAGAGAAAACGTGTGTTGAACTGTCATTGGCTAGATGAAACAGAGGTCGTACTATCATTGGCTGGATTTCCAAACCCGTTCCTGTTTTAATTTTTATAATGGGTCATTAATTTCTCCTGGCAGCAAGATATTATGCTGGCAGTACATGGCGGAATTCTGTTTTCAAAATAAGAGTCCTCCTACAAAGACATGCTAAACTTTGGGAATATCTTTTTTTTTTTAAACTCTAGTACAGTACTGTTTTTCACAGCATTTCAATCACATTTAATAAAATATATGGATAATCTGACACACTTTTTGTTTGTAATTGATTTATTCATACAAACATTTCTCTAGAACGTTTACACCCATACTGGCATGTTGAACGCTGTTGTGTAGGCTATATGTAAAGAAATGCACTTTTAATAAAATGCAAATATATGTAATTGGAATTACTCAAGAGTCTACAAAACTTAAATTGGTCTTTTCTGCTGGGCAATGGGTTGAATACGGAGTGCTGGTGAGTTCTTACTATATTCAATACACTGCTTATATATCCATATACATATACCATTTACTCTATATATTGTAGTATATCTGTCAAGAAAATTTGAATTCAAGATACACCAAATTTAAAGTGATGGCGTTCGATAAATGTACTGAAAACTACATGTGAAAATCTGTTTGGCCAGTAAAGTGGGATGGTTTTCAGTGGTTGAATTACATGTTTTCAGCACTGCAAGAGAACTACACCTGTAAAGCCCGTTACGCACTTCTAAGCAGTGGGGATATTCAGGCCTTATGAAGATGCATAACGGACTTTGCAGGCGTGGTTCCCTTGCGCTCGCGCGCTGTCACCTGTGCAACTGACTCTGTACCGGTACCCCCTGTATACAGCCTCCACATTGACTCTGTACCGGTACCCCCTGTATATAGCCTCCACATTGACTCTGTGCCAGTACCCCCTGTATATAGCCTCCACATTGACTCTGTACCGGTACCCCTGTATATAGCCTCCACATTGACTCTGTACCGGTACCCCTGTATATAGCCTCCACATTGACTCTGTACCGGTACCCCCTGTATATAGCCTCCACATTGACTCTGTACCGGTACCCCCTGTATATAGCCTCCACATTGACTCTGTGCCAGTACCCCTGTATATAGTCTCCACATTGACTCTGTACCGGTACCACCTGTATATAGCCTCCATATTGACTCTGTGCCAGTACCCCTGTATATAGTCTCCACATTGACTCTGTACCGTAATACCCTGTATATAGCCTCCACATTGACTCTGTACCGGTACCCCCTGTATATAGTCTCCACATTGACTCTGTACCGTAATACCCTGTATATAGCCTCCACATTGACTCTGTGCCAGTACCCCCTGTATATAGCCTCCACATTGACTCTGTACCGGTACCCCCTGTATATAGCCTCCACATTGACTCTGTGCCAGTACCCCCTGTATATAGCCTCCACATTGACTCTGTACCGGTACCCCCTGTATATAGTCTCCACATTGACTCTGTACCGGTACCCCCTGTATATAGTCTCCACATTGACTCTGTACCGCATTCTCACATAAGTGTTCCTTTTGCCCAGGTGGGAAAGGGCAGTGTGGAGTGTAATAGAGATTGCATCATCTGTGGATCTGTTGGTGCGGTGTGCAAATTGGAGAGGGTCTAAGGGTTTCTGGGATAATGGTGTTTATGTGAGCCATGACCAGCCTTTATAAACATTTCATGGCTACAGACGTGAGTGTTACGGGTCGATAGTCATTTAGGCTGGTTACCTTCGTGTTCTTGGGCACAGGGACTACTTAAAACATGTTGGTATTACAGACTCGGACAGGGACAGGTTGAAAATGTCAGTGAAGACACTTGCCAGTTGGTCAGCGCATGCTCAGAGTACACGTCCCGGTAATCTGTCTGGCCCTGCGGCTTTGTAAATGTTGACCTGTTTAAAGGTCTTACTCACATCATCTTTTTCAAATTATCACTTTTACACTCAACATAGTCACTTCCTATGTGCATACAATTATATTCTTCATATTATACATATATATTATACACTCCTACACTTCCTACTCCATAACGTGAAAATCTCCATTCTATTTTATTCAGCTAAATTATATTCTTCTTACTATAAAATGTAACTATTTTGTAACTCCTCTATGTACCTGTGTTATAACTCCTATGTAACTATGTTATAACTCCTCTGTGTAACTGTGTTGTAACTCCTCTATGTAACTGTGTAACTGTGTTATAACTCTATGTAACTGTGTTATAACTCCTCTATGTAACTGTGTTGTAACTCCTCTATGTAACTGTGTAACTGTGTTATAACTCCTCTATGTAACTGTGTTATAACTCCTCTATGTAACTGTGTTGTAACTCCTCTGTGTAACTGTGTTATAACTCCTCTGTGTAACTATGTTATAACTCCTCTATGTAACTGTGTTATAACTCCTCTATGTAACTGTGTAACTGTGTTGTAACTCTTCTGTGTAACTGTGTTATAACTCCTATGTAACTGTGTTGTAACTCCTCTGTGTAACTGTGTTATAACTCCTCTATGTAACTGTGTTGTAACTCCTCTGTGTAACTGTGTTATAACTCCTCTATGTAACTGTGTTATAACTCCCCTGTGTAACTATGTAACTGTGTAGTAAGTCCTCTATGTAACTGTGTTGTAACTCCTATGTAACTGGGTAACTGTGTTATAACTCCTCTATGTCACTGTGTTATAACTCATCTGTGTAACTGTGTAACTGTTGTAACTCCTCTGTGTAACTGTGTTATAACTCAATGTAACTGTGTTATAACTCCTCTGTGTAACTATGTAACTGTGTTATAACTCCTCTATGTAACTGTGTTGTAACTCCTCTATGTAACTGTGTTGTAACTCCTCTATGTAACTGTGTTATAACTCTATGTAACTGTGTTATAACTCCTCTGTGTAACTATGTAACTGTGTTGTAACTCCTATTTGTAACTGTGCTATAACTCCTCTATGAAACTGTGTTATAACGCCTCTATGTAACTATGTAACTGTGTTATAACTCCTCTGTGTAACTATGTTATAACTCCTCTGTGTAACTGTGTTATAACTCCTCTGTGTAACTATGTTAAAACTCCTCTGTGTAACTGTGTTATAACTCCTCTATGTAACTGTGTTATAACTCCTCCAGGTCCATGAGTGTGGAGACCAAGCCAGGGCCAATGCCAGGATGAGGATCAGGAAAGAAGGGGTTCTGTATGCTGGTGGTGGACACAAGGACAAGTCTTTAGATCCTAACAACAAGGCCTATCTACACAGGAAGCTGGACTCCAAACTCAAAGAAATGGACAAGTAGAAGAAGACCAAACCCAAAGAGAAAGAGGATTATTGACCTTTTTAAATACAATAGATAGTTTTATTTAAATCGATTACTGCTAAATTAGTTCAACCTGTTCGTCGGTATCTTCTATAAGTACACCATATAAGGGTATCTTCTATAAGTACACCATATAAGGGTATCTTCTATAAGTACACCATATAAGGGTATCTTCTATAAGTACACCATATAAGGGTATCTTCTATAAGTACACCATATAAGGGTATCTTCTATAAGTATATAACATTTATTATAAACACGCATGGTCACAAATACACAAGATCAACTAGTTGGTTTGCTACTAAACATTTTCTGACCTCTGACCTTTATCAATGGCTATAATTATAATATGGTTGACTATTCATCTTTTGCACACTTGAGTACTGAATAGTGATGGTGATTACAAATGGTTGGTCAGGGGACAGATGGTGAGGGGACAGATGGTCAGGGGACAGATAGTCAGGGGACAGATGGTGAGGGGACAGATGGTCAGGGGACAGATGGTCAGGGGACAGATGGTGAGGGGACAGGTGGTCAGGGGACAGATGGTGAGGGGACAGATGGTCAGGGGACTGGAGGTTTTATGGTAGTATAATCTGGTCCAGTACCTCTATAGATATAGTCAGGGGACAGATGGTCAGGGGACAGATGGTGAGGGGACAGATGGTCAGGGGACAGATGGTCAGGGGACAGATGGTCAGGGGACAGATGGTCAGGGGACAGATGGTGAGGGGACAGGTGGTCAGGGGACAGATGGTGAGGGGACAGATGGTCAGGGGACTGGAGGTTTTATGGTAGTATAATCTGGTCCAGTACCTCTATAGATATAGTCAGGGGACAGATGGTCAGGGGACAGGAGGTCAGGGGACAGGTAGTCAGGGGACAGATGGTCAGGGATAGATGGTCAGGGGATAGATGGTGGTATGGTAGTATAATCTGGTCCAGTACCTCTATAGATATAGTCAGGGGACAGATGGTCAGGGGACAGGAGGTCAGGGGACAGGTAGTCAGGGGACAGATGGTCAGGGGACAGATGGTCAGGGGATAGATGGTGTTATGGTAGTATAATCTGGTCCAGTACCTCTATAGATATAGTCAGGGGACAGATGGTCAGGGGACAGATGGTCAGGGGACAGATGGTCAGGGGATAGATGGTGTTATGGTAGTATAATCTGGTCCAGTACCTCTATAGATATAGTCAGGGGACAGATGGTCAGGGGACTAGAGGTGTTTCCCTCCTCATACATCCCAGGAGCAAAATAAGGAAAGATCCTCTCAGTGAACTTCTCTTTGAACATGTGTATCAGCGTTGAGTCTACTGCGTTCAGAAACAGCACCTTCCCTCGGTCGTAGTCCAGCTCTATAGTGATTCTCCACGGCTTCCTCTCTCTCTTCACGTCCAGGCGCGTCCGCGGGGACGTCTGGGCCCAGTACGTCTCCCCGTTACACAACCCGATTACCCAGAATCCCTCAGCAGGGTTGAGGAAGATGGTTGACTTGCGTTTGATGGACTCTCGGGCGACTCCGATGTACCAGTCTCTGCTCTGGCCCACCTCTACGGTCCAGCTGTGTCTTCCGGAGGTGAAACCTGTCGCTCCCAGGACAGAGATGCGGCTAGTAAGGCGCTCGGGGTTGTCTGGCAGGAGCTTCTTTTTGCTGTACCTCACCATGCTGAACTCCTTAGAGAAGCTGAGGTTGGGCTGGGCTGTGTTGGGGTCCAGGGTTATGGGGACTGGAAGGAGGAGAAATATCTATTACTACAGAGTACGATAATTGGTAGGGCAGAAGGAGTGTGTTAATTGGTAGAGCAGATGGAGTGTGTTAATTGGTAGATCAGATGGAGTGTGTTAATTGGTAGATCAGATGGAGTGTGTTAATTGGTAGATCAGAAGGTGTGTGTTAATTGGTAGAGCAGATGGAGTGTGTTAATTGGTAGATCAGATGGAGTGTGTTAATTGGTAGATCAGAAGGAGTGTGTTAATTGGTAGATCAGATGGAGTGTGTTAATTGGTAGATCAGAAGGAGTGTGTTAATTGGTAGAGAGAAGGAATGTGTTAATTGGTAGAGCAGAAGGACTGTGTTAATTGGTAGAGCAGAAGGACTGTGTTAATTGGTAGAGCAGAAGGACTGTGTTAATTTGGTAGAGCAGAAGGACTGTGTTAATTGGTAGAGCAGCATACAGATATACAGACACAATGGGAATCCAAAAACACGTTTTGAATGTCTAACTGACTGCCTGACAGACTGCCTGACAGACTGCCTGACAGACTGCCTGACAGACTGCCTGACAGACTGCCTGACAGACTGACTGCCTGACAGACTGCCTGACAGACTGACTGCCTGACTGACTGCCTGACTGACTGCCTGACTGACTGCCTGACTGACTGCCTGACAGACTGCCTGACAGACTGCCTGACTGAATGTCTGACTGAGTGACTGACTAAATGTCTGTCTGACTGACTGTCTGACTGACTAAATGTCTGTCTGACTGAATGTCTGACTGACTGACTGACTGACTGATTGTCTGACTGATTGTCTGTCTGACTGACTGTCTGTCTGATTGTCTGACTGACTGACTGACTGACTGACTGACTGATTGTCTGTCTGACTGTCTGACTGTCTGACTGACTGACTGACTGACTGA
Source organism: Oncorhynchus tshawytscha (assembly GCF_018296145.1). NCBI lineage: Eukaryota > Metazoa > Chordata > Actinopteri > Salmoniformes > Salmonidae > Oncorhynchus > Oncorhynchus tshawytscha. The sequence continues at coordinate 4,160,920 of NC_056429.1, read as the reverse complement.
CTGATTGTCTGACTGACTGACTGCCTGACAGACTGCCTGACAGACTGCCTGACTGAATGTCTGACTGAGTAACTGACTAAATGTCTGACTGATTGTCTGACTGACTGTCTGACTGACTAAATGTCTGTCTGATTGTCTGACTGACTGACTGACTGATTGTCTGACTGATTGTCTGACTGATTGTCTGTCTGACTGACTGTCTGTCTGATTGTCTGACTGACTGACTGACTGACTGACTGATTGTCTGTCTGACTGTCTGACTGTCTGACTGACTGACTGACTGACTGATTGTCTGTCTGACTGAATGTCTGACTGAATGTCTGTCAGATTGTCTGACTGAATGTCTGTCTGCCAGACTGTCTGCCTGGACCACTGAGCTCTGTATCAACAGGTTGCACAAACATACATTTTGTTTATGCATAATTACATTTTCAAAATGGTAGTCTGTTGCATGGGAGATCTGTTTCTGGATACCAAAACTATCTAAATGTTTTTTTTGTGCAGCTCACCCCATTGGACAATGTCTGCCATCTTCTTCCAGATTCCAAACTTGAGTGATTGCAGATGTTTGGCAGCGTCTATGAGGATTCCTCTGATACACTCTGGCTCTCCCAGGGGACCTTTGGTCCTGAAACACGATGGATTTATCATCAATAAGATTTCGATAAAAACAGAATGTAAACAATTGTTGACTTTATTTAGTAATGGTTGTTAGCAACAGTAGGTAAGGGATACCTAGTCCGTTATGTATTCAATGTATTCAACTGAAATGTATTCAACTGAAATGTATACAACTGAAATGTATACAACTGAAATGTATACAACTGAAATGTGTCTTCCCGCATTTAACCCAACGCCTCTGAATCAGAGAGGTGCAGGGGAGCTGCCTTAAATCAACATCCACGCCTTCGGCGGTCAGGGGACAGTGGGTTGACTGCCTTGCTCAGGGGCACAGTGGGTTAACTGCCTTGTTCAGGGGAACAGTGGGTTAACTGCCTTGTTCAGGGGCACAGTGGGTTAACTGCCTTGCTCAGGGGCACAGTGGGTTAACTGCCTTGTTCAGGGGCACAGTGGGTTAACTGCCTTGTTCAGGGGAACAGTGGGTTAACTGCCTTCTTCAGGGGAACAGTGGGTTGACTGCCTTGCTCAGGGGCACAGTGGGTTAACTGCCTTGTTCAGGGGCACAGTGGGTTAACTGCCTTGTTCAGGGGAACAGTGGGTTGACTGCCTTGTTCGGGGGAACAGTGCGTTAACTGCCTTGTTCGGGGGAACAGTGGGTTGACTGCCTTCTTCAGGGGAACAGTGGGTTGACTGCCTTGTTCAGGGAACAGTGGGTTAACTGCCTTGCTCAGGGGCACAGTGGGTTAACTGCCTTGTTCAGGGGCACAGTGGGTTAACTGCCTTGTTCAGGGAACAGTGGGTTGACTGCCTTGTTCGGGGGAACAGTGCGTTAACTGCCTTGTTCGGGGAACAGTGGGTTGACTGCCTTGCTCAGGGGCACAGTGGGTTGACTGCCTTGTTCAGGGAACAGTGGGTTGACTGCCTTGTTCAGGGGAACAGTGGGTTAACTGCCTTGTTCAGGGGAACAGTGGGTTAACTGCCTTGTTCAGGGGAACAGTGGGTTAACTGCCTTGTTCAGGGAACAGTGGGTTAACTGCCTTGTTCAGGGGAACAGTGGGTTAACTGCCTTGTTCAGGGAACAGTGGGTTAACTGCCTTGTTCAGGGGAACAGTGGGTTAACTGCCTTGTTCAGGGGAACAGTGGGTTAACTGCCTTGTTCAGGGGAACAGTGGGTTAACTGCCTTGTTCAGGGAACAGTGGGTTAACTGCCTTGTTCAGGGGAATAGTGGGTTAACTGCCTTGTTCAGGGGAACAGTGGGTTAACTGCCTTGTTCAGGGAACAGTGGGTTAACTGCCTTGTTCAGGGGAATAGTGGGTTAACTGCCTTGCTCAGGGGCAGAATGACAGATTTTTTATGTTGTCAGCTCTGGGATTCGATTTAGCAACCTTCCGGTTACTGGCCCATCGCTTTAACCACTAGGTAGTAGTAGGTAGTAATACCTGTACACCAGACTCGACACCTTGTCGCGGACATTCTGTTTTCGACCCTCTCTCTCTCTCCTCCCTCTCTCCCCCGTCTCTATCTCCCTCCCTCCCTCCCTCCCTCCCTCCCTGTAGTATGTGTTGCACCGTCTACAACCACTGTGATTATTATTATTAGTAGTAGTAATATGAGTTATTAATAAAAGGTAGTAATAGTATTTGGTTATAGTAGGTAGTAATTAGTAATAGTATGTAGTATTAGTAGTAATATTAGTTAGTAAAAGTAGTAACATGAGTTATTAATAGTAGGTAGTATTAGTATGTGGTTATAGTAGGTAGGAACAGTATTATATAGTAATTGTAGGTAGGAACAGTATTATATAGTAATTGTAGGTAGGAACAGTATTATATAGTAATTGTAGGTAGGAATAGTATTATATAGTGATTGTAGGTAGGAATAGTATTATATAGTGATTGTAGGTAGGAATAGTATTATATAGTAATTGTAGGTAGGAATAGTATTATATAGTAATTGTAGGTAGGAATAGTATTATATAGTAATTGTAGGTAGGAATAGTATTATATAGTAATTGTAGGTAGGAATAGTATTATATAGTAATTGCAGGTAGGAATAGTATTATATAGTAATTGCAGGTAGGAATAGTATTATATAGTAATTGTAGGTAGTAATAGTATTATATAGTAATTGTAGGTAGTAATAGTATCATATAGTAATTGTAGGTAGGAATAGTATCATATAGTAATTGTAGGTAGGAATAGTAGTAATAGTATTATATAGTAATTGTAGGTAGGAATAGTAGTAATAGTATTATATAGTAATTGTAGGTAGGAATAGTAGGTTGTAATAGTAGGTAGTACTAGTAGGTTGTTATAGTAGGTATTTATAGTAGTTAGTAGTAGCAGTAGGTATTGATATTGATATTAGGTAGTAATTGTAGGTAGAAATATTAGGTAGTAATAGTAGGTAGTAATATTAGGTAGTAATATTAGGTAGTAATATTAGGTAGAAATAGTAGGTAGTAATATTAGGTAGTAATAGTAGGTAGTAATATTAGGTAGTAATAGTAGGTAGTAATATTAGGTAGTAATATTAGGTAGTAATATTAGGTAGTAATAGTAGGTAGTAATATTAGGTAGTAATATTAGGTAGTAGTAATAGTAGGTAGTAATAGTAGTGATATTAGGTAGTAATATTATGTAGTAATATTAGGTAGTAATATTATGTAGTAATAGTAGTAATATTAGGTAGTAATATTATGTAGTAATAGTAGTAATATTAAGTAGTAATATTAGGTAGTAATATTAGGTAGTAATATTATGTAGTAATATTATGCAGTAATATTATGTAGTAATATTAGTGATATTAGGTAGTAATATTAGGTAGTAATATTATGTAGTAATAGTAGATAGTACTACGTAGTTAGTAGGTAGTAAGAGTAGGTTGTGATATTATGTAGTAGTTAGTAGTAGTAGTAGTTAGTAGTAGTAGTAGTTAGTAGTAGTAGCAGTTGGTAGTGGTATTAGTAATTGTTAGTAGTAGTTAGTGGTAGTAGTAGTTGTTAGTAGTAGTAGTTAGTAGTAGTAGTTAGTAGTGGTAGTAGTTGGTAGTGTTAGTAGTAGGTAGTAGTAGTAGTAGTAGTAGTTCGTAGTGGTAGTAGTTGGTAGTGGAAGTAGTAGTTGTCTGTAGTCGTAGTAGCAGTAGTAGTAGTAGTAGTCAGTAGTAGTAGTTGGTAGTGGTAGTAGTAGTAGTAGTGGTAGTAGTAGTTAGTAGTAGTAGGTAGTGGTAGTAGTAGTGGTAGTAGTATTAGTAGTAGTTAGTAGTAGTTGGTGGTAGTAGTAGTAGTAGTGGTAGTAGTAGTAGTTGGTAGTCGTAGTAGTAGTAGTTAGTCAGTAGTAGTAGTAGTAGTTGTTGGTAGTTGTCAGTAGTAGTTAGTAGTAGTAGGTGTTGGTAGTTGTAGTAGTAGTAGTAGGTAGTCTTAGTAGTAGTAGTTGTTGGTAGTAGTTAGTAGTAGTAGTAGTAGTTAGTCAGTAGTAGTTAGTAGAAGTTGGTAGTTAGTCAGTAGTAGTAATTGTAGTAGTTGGTAGTCTTAGTAGTAGTAGTTGTTGGTAATAGTTAGTAGTAGTAGTAGTAGTTAGTCAGTAGTAGTTGGTAGTAGTAGTTAGTAGTAGTAGTAGTTGGTAGTTAGTCAGTAGTAGTAATTGTAGTAGTTGGTAGTCGTAATAGTTAGTAGTAGTAGCCCTTCACATACCTGCTCTTTGTCTTCTTGTAGTCCTAAAGAAGTAGAGCAAAACAATGTGATGTTATTGATTTGATTTGATTTTATTAGGATCTCTTTTAGTCCCCATTTGGACTAATCTTCTAAGAGTCCTTAAACATTAAAATACAATTTATAATACAAACACACTTTCACATATAACACACTATTACAAACATACATAATACACTAGCATAATGACCCAATAAATACTTAATCTAAAGAAATATAGATTGAATAGATTTATATTAATAATAATTCACTTTATTTACGGGACGGCAGGTAGCCTAGTGGTTAGAGTGTAGAGGTGGCAGGTAGCCTAGTGGTTAGAGTGTAGAGGCGGCAGGTAGTTTAGTGGTTAGAGTGTAGAGGTGGCAGGTTGCCTAGTGGTTAGAGTGTAGAGGAGGCAGGTAGCCTAGTGGTTAGAGTGTCGGACTAGTAACCTGAAAGGTCGTTAGATCGAATCCCTGAGCTGACGAGGTAAAAATCTGTCTTAATCTTAACTTAAAATGTGGAGTACATATGTCAGGCAGTCTGTATGAATTTATCATTTAATTTATTAATTTATTTTGGATGAGATACCTGTAAAAACTTCACACCATCCGCTCGTATAGACTTCTCTACTTGGCTGATGGTGTCTGTGAGGGCAGCGATCCTCTCCTTGATGTACTCCAACTTCATACACATCACCTGAGTTTTGTTCTCCTCTTCCTCCCTCAACTTGGCCACTCTGTTCTTCTCCTCCTCCCTCAAGAACTGGTGGAACCTCTCAAACTCCTCCTTCATCTGTCGCTCCGTCTGGTCCGCCTGGCTCTACAGTTAATCAGATGGATCGATAGTGTATGTATTTAGCTCACTAACTAATCAGATGGATCAATAGTGTATGTATTTAGCTCACTAACTAATCAGATGGATCGATAGTGTATGTATTTAGCTCACTAACTAATCAGATGGATCGATAGTGTATGTATTTAGCTCACTAACTAATCAGATGGATCAATAGTGTATGTATTTAGCTCACTAACTAATCAGATGGATCGATAGTGTATGTATTTAGCTCACTAACTA
>NC_056429.1:4108033-4150533 GCF_018296145.1 Oncorhynchus tshawytscha | reverse complement strand
TATGTAGTATGTAGATGTAGTATGTAGATGTAGTATATAGATGTAGTATGTAGTACATGTAGTATGTAGATGTAGTATGCAATACATGGAGTATGTAGATGTAGTATGCAGTACATGCAGTATGTAGATGTGGTATGTAGTATGTAGATGTAGTACATGTAGTATGTAGATGTAGTATGCAGTACATGTAGATGTAGTATGTAGATGTAGTATGCAGAACATGCAGTATGTAGATGTAGTATGTAGATGTAGTATGCAGTACATGCAGTATGTAGATGTAGTATGCAGTACATGTAGTATGTAGATGTAGTATGTAGATGAAGTATGTAGTATATAGATGTATATAGATGTAGTATGTAGTACATGTAGTATGTAGATGTAGTATGCAGTACATGTATTATGCAGTACATGTAGTATGTAGTATATAGATGTAGTATGTAGATGTAGTATATGTAGTATGAAGATGTAGTATGTAGATGTAGTATATAGATGTAGTATGTAGTACATGTAGTATGTAGATGTAGTATGCAGTACATGTAGTATGTAGATGTAGTATGTAGATGAAGTATGTAGTATATAGATGTATATAGATGTAGTATGTAGTACATGTAGTATGTAGATGTAGTATGCAGTACATGTATTGTGCAGTACATGTAGTATGTAGTATGTAGATGTAGTATATGTAGTATGCAGATGTAGTATGTAGTATGTAGATGTAGTATATAGATGTAGTACATGTAGTATGTAGATGTAGTATGCAGTACATGTAGTATGTAGATGTAGTATGTAGTATGCAGTACATGCAGTATGTAGATGTGGTATGTAGTATGTAGATGTAGTATGTAGTACATGTAGTATGTAGATGTAGTATGCAGTACATGTAGTATGTAGATGTAGTATGTAGATGTAGTATGCAGAACATGCAGTATGTAGATGTAGTATGTAGTATGTAGATATAGTATGTAGATGTAGTATGCAGAACATGCAGTATGTAGATGTAATATGTAGATGTAGTATGTAGTACATGAAGTATGTAGATGTAGATGTAGTATGCAGTATGTAGATGTAGTAAGTAGTAGATGTAGTATGAAATATGTAGATGTAGTATGCCGTACATGCAGTATGTAGATGTAGTATGCGGTATGTAGATGTAGTATGCAGTACATGCTGTATGTAGTATGTAGTATGCAGTACATGCAATATGTAGATGTTGTATGTAGTATGCAGTACATGCAATATGTAGATGTTGTATGTAGTATGCAGTACATGCAGTATGTAGATGCGGTATGTAGTATGTAGATGTAGATGTAGTATGCAGTACATGTATTATGTAGATGTAGTACATGCAGTATGTAGTATATGCAGTATGTAGATGTAGTATGCAGTACATGCAGTATATAGATGTTATATGTAGTATGTAGTAGATGTAGTATGAAATATGTAGATGTAGTATGCAGTACATGCAGTATGTAGATGTAGTGTGCAGTATGTAGATGTAGTATGCTGTACATGTGGTATGTAGTATGCAGTATGTAGATGTAGTGTGTAGATGTAGTATGCAGTACATGTAGTATGTATTATGCAGTACATGCAGTATGTAGATGAAGTATATAGATGTTGTATGTAGTACATGCAGTATGTAGATGTAGTATGTAGATGTAGTATGTAGTATGTAGATGTTGTATGCAGTACATGCAGTATGTAGATGTAGTATGTAGATGTAGTATGCAGTACATGCAGTATGTAGATGTAAGGTGTAGATGTAGATGTAGTATGCAGTATGTAGTATGTAGATGTAGTATGCAGTATGTAGATGTAGTATGCAGTATATGTAGATGTAGTATGTAGTATGCAGTATGCAGTATGCAGTACATGCAGTATGTAGATGTAGTATGTAGATGTAGTATGCAGTATGTAGATGTAGTATGTAGTATGTAGATGTAGTATGCAGTACATGCAGTATGTAGATGCAGTATGCAGTATGCAGTACATGTAGTATGTAGTATGCAGTACATGCAGTATGTAGATGTAGTATGTAGATGTAGTATGCAGTACATGTGATATGTAGATGTAGTGTGCAGTATGTAGATGTAGTATGCAGTACATGCAGTATGTAGATGTAGTATGTAGATGTAGTATGCAGTACATGCAGTATGTAGATGTAGTATGCAGTATGTAGATGTAGTATGTAGGCTGCCCTGGTACCTGGGGAGCAATTTAAGAGGAAAGAGGCACAGACAGCCCATAGGGGTCAGCAGAGAGAAGATCCAAACTAGGTTAATATGGCAAGGAGTTCTACCCACATTCAGAATTTCACTTCTTGTTTGGAAGATTGCCTGCCCTATGAGTTCTGTTATACTCACAGACATAATCCAAACAGTTTTAGAAACTTCAGAGTGTTTTCTATCCAATAATAATAATAATATGCATATATTAGCAATCTAGGACAGAGTAGGATGCAGTTCACTATGGGCACGCAATTCATCCAAAGTGAAAATACTGCCCCCTATCACTAACAGGTTTAAATACTGCCCCCTATCCCTAACAGGTTTAAATACTGCCCCCTATCCCTAACAGGTTTAAATACTGCCCCCTATCCCTAACAGGTTTAAATGCTGTCCCCTATCCTCAACAAGTTAAGGAGCACGGGACAGAGCATCAGCAATGATATTATCCTTACCACTAATGTGTCTAATATCAAGGTTGAATGGATGAAAGAACAAAGCCCAACGCATCAGGCGCTGGTTTGATTTTGCAAGGACCTCAGAAAAATAAGTGTGTTGTGGTCAGTGAACACAGTTAAAGGGGTCAAACCAGAACCAACATTGACCTCGAAGTAAAAGCCCTGTGAAGTGTAAAGCCCAAAATGAGACCAAATGAGGCCTCCTTTTCAATTACAGAATACTTTTGCTGATACTTATTACATTTCCGGGAGAAGAAACCGCCTGGACACTCAACATTGTTATCATTCTCCTGGAGAAGCACAGCCCCAGCGCCGATTTGACTGGCGTCTACCTGCTATTTGAAAGATTTCCCAAAATTTGTTGCTGCCAACACAGGTGCCAAACACAAAAGAGCCTTAACCTTTTGTGACTAGGGGGCAGTATTTTCATTTTTGAAAAAATAACGTTCCCGTAGTAAACGGGATATTTTGTCAGGACAAGATGCTAGAATATGCATATAATTGACAGCTTAGGATAGAAAACATTCTAAAACTGTAAAAATATTGTCTGTGAGTATGACAGAAAGGATATTGCAGGCGAAAGCCTGAGAAAAATCCAATTCGGAAGTGCCTCCTGTTTTGAAAGCGCTGCATTACAATGCGTTCCTATTGAGCAGTGAATAGACTATCAACCAGATTACTTTTTCTCCATATTCCCCAAGGTGTATACAGCATTGTGACGTAGTTTTATGCATTTATGTTGAAGAATACCCGTAAGCGGCTACATTGCGCAAGTGGTCATCTGATGGCTCCCAGAGTGATTCTCGCGTAAAATACAGAGGTAGCCATTACTCCAATCGGAGCTATTTCGCCTACGCCTTCTCCTCAGATACACGATCAAATCTCTGTTTGATAGGCTCAGCCTCTCCGATGTCTATATCATGCTCAATGAAGTGGGTTTGTGATAGAGCGTCAGAAAACAAAACAGGGTAGTTTCTAATAAGAGCTACCACTTCACCACGTTTATCAGAGTTTAAACGATCTACCAAAACCCCAAGGTTTTGCAAAGTCTGGGAGTTTTTCAACCGACCTCATCTGAAACCCTAACGTCCTCCTCTTCTCCCCCCTCCACCAAATTAAAGCCACAAGATGCAGTGACTGGAGCAGCAGTCAACGCTGACCTCACCACTGGAGTGCCTTCTACTTTGCTTAGATCCCGGGAGTGATAACATTTTAACAGGTTCACATGGCATAATTTAGAGGACTTCCTATGACCAGGGATTTCAATGAGAGAGTTCAAATCTGACACTTTACGCAACACAGTGAAAGGACCACAGTATTTTGCCCGAAAAGGTGAACTTACAAGAGGCAGAAGAGTTATTTCATTTTCCGTTGAGAACATTTAAGTTTTTCTTTCGTCAGTTCACCAGCCCTATACAACTTCAACCTAAAACCATTTATATAGTCAATAAGGTTCTGAGGTGGTTCATCAGGCAAACAACCATCCTGCAACACTGCTAAAGGCCCATGCACCTTATGACCAAACACTAAGTCATTTGGGCTAAACCCTGTGCTTTCCTGGACCACTTCACGAGCAGCTAGTAACAGCCAAGGTAACCCCTCCTCCCAATCTGCAGACAGTTTTGTACAGTATGCACGAAGCAAGGATTTTAAAGTTGGATGAAAACGTTCCAAAGCTCCCTGGCTCTGGGCATGGAACGATGTAGACTTGTTGTTTTTAACTTTAAGCTGTTTGAGAACCTGAGCATATAAATGGGAGGTAAAGTTAGACCCTAGATCTGACTGGATGATTTTTGGAATCCCAAATGTTGAAATATATTGAGTTAACACTTTAACTACTGATTTTGAAGTTATGGTACGCAAGGAAAAAGCTGCCGGACATCTGGTTGCTTGACACAACAGTTAATAAGTAGCTATGACCGGACCTTGCTAAAGGCCCAACACAATCAATAATAAGATGCTCAATAGGTTGCCCTACGGCTGGTATTGGATACAAAGGTGCTGGCTTTACAATCTGGTTTGGCTTGCTTGTGCGCTGACACATATCACAAGTTGTAATAAACTGAGATAGATTCCGCTTTAAACGTGGCCAGAAAAAAATAACAAAGTATGCGATCATAAGTTTTACGAACACCCATATGACCTGCCACATCACCATGTGAAGTTTGCAACACTTTATTTCGCAAAGTAGTAGGTACAACTATTTGAAAGACTGGTTCTCCTAGACCCTGATCATAGTGTGGAACCCATTTCCTGACCAACAGGCCATCAAGAAGAAAATAACACTGAGCACTATTCCTCACCACTGAATCAGGAACAACTTTATCAAACAGATCAGCCAAGGTAGTATAGGCCTTTTGCTCAGCCATCAATGAATCTCTAGAACTAGTCAACTGTTCTGTCTGGAGTTTGACTGGCAACTCAAGACTTTCTGGCTTACTCTCAATCTCCTTTACGAGAGGCCACGTGGGTAACCGCACAAACTGGAAATACCTCAGGAGACAAACAGTTTTGATCCGAAGTTTCCCTTGCAGGGGACACTGAAGGTTGCTTCTTACAGATGTTTAGTTTGCCATCTGCCCACACCTTACTACCTGCCAAGTCATTCCCCAAAAGCATGTGGACTCCCTCTACTGGAAACTGGGGTCTAACCCCAACATCTACATCACCCTCTACCAGACCACACTTTAGGGTAACTTCATGTAAAGGACAAGATAATGGAACTAAACCCATACCACATACCATTACACAACTGCCAGTATCAGACTCTTTAGAGAACGGCAAAACAGATTCCAGAATAAAACAATCTAAAGCTCCAGTGTCTCTTGAGATCTTGATTGAAACATTTTGATCTACCAGGGACACCATACTGAAATAAAGGCTGAAAAATCACAGTGGGAAGACGATTGGCTGAAAAAGCTCACTACCACGGAAGCATACTCCTGGGCTACAATATCGGCCTGCTAGCTACCAAGAGCTACTTGGAACCCTACTAATTCCATGACTGGTCTATCGACGTCACTGCACAAAGAGGCAAAAACAGACTTACCCCCATCGCGACCCCCCCCAAAGGCTAACTATCTAGCCCCTGCTATCTGCTTGCTTGCTAACCCGGTCTCCTAACTGCTAAACTGCCGGGCCCTGGTCTGCTAACTGCTAGCTTGCCTGCCCGGTCGGCTAACTGCTACCCCTTGCTAACTGCTTGCTTGCTAACCCGGTCTGCTAACTGCTAGCTTGCCCTGGTCTACTAACTGCTAGCCCATGCTAACGGCTTGCTTGCTAACCAGGCCTGCTAACTGCTAGCTGCTAGCTTGCCCTGGTCTACTAACTGCTAGCCCATGCTAACTGCTACTAACTGTGAGCTTGTTAGCCTGCTAACTGTCTGAATCGCCATGTCCCCAGCCAGCCCAACCACTCACTGGACACATATGTTCACTTGGCTATGCATGCCTCTCTCTAATATCAATATGCCTTGTCCATTACTGTCCTGGTTAGTGATTGCTGTCTTATTTCACTGTAGAGCCTCTAGCCCTGCTCAATATGCCTTAACCAACCATGTTGTTCCACCTCCTACATATGCGATGACATCACCTGGTTTAAACATCTCTAGAGACTATATCTCTCTCTTCATTTCTCAATGCCTAGGTTTACCTCCAATGTACTCACATCCTACCTTACCTTTGTCTGTATATTATGCCTTGAATCTATGCTATCGTGCCCAGAAACCTGCTCCTTTTACTCTCTGTTCTGAACGTGCTAGACGGCCAGTTCGTATAGTCTATAGCCGTACCCTACTTCTCCTCTGTTCCTCTGGTGATGTGGAGGTTAATCCAGGGCCTGCAGTGCCTAGCTCCACTCCCACCCCCTAGGTGCTCTCATTTGTTGACTTCTGTAAACGTAAAAGCCTTGGTTTCATGCATGTTAACATTAGAAGCCTACTCCCCAAGTTTGTTTTACTCACTGCTTTAGCACACTCTAACAACCCAGATGTCTTAGCCGTGTCTGAATCCTGGCTTAGGAAAACCACCAAAAACCCTGAAACTCCATTGCTAACTATAACGTTTTCCGCCAAGATAGAACTGCCAAAGGGGGCGGTGTTGCAATCTACTGCAAAGATAGAAAGTAAAACAGAACTCTACAGGCTAAGTCTGTACCCAAACAATTTGAGCTTCTACTTCTAAAAATTCACCTTTCCAGAAACAAGTCTCTCACTGTTGCCGCTTGCCATAGACCTCCCTCTGCCCCCAGCTGTGCCCTCGATACTATATGTGAACTGATTGCCCACCCATCTATCTTCTGAGCTCATGCTACTAGGTGACCTAAACTGGGACATGCTTAACACCACGGCCATCCTACAAACTAAGCTTGATGCCCTCAATCTCACACAAATTATCAATGAACCTACCAGGTACAACCCCAAATCAGTAAACACGGGCACCCTCATAGATGTCATCCTAACTAATTCGCCCTCCAAATACACCTCTGCTGTTTTCAATCAAGATCTCAGTGATCACTGCCTCATTGCCTGCATCCGTAATGGGTCTGCGACCAAACGACCACCCCTCATCACTGTCAAACGCTCCCTGAAACACTTCTGCGAGCAGGCCTTTCTAATCGACCTGGCCGGGGTATCCTGGAACGACATTGACCTCATCCCGTCAGTAGATGATGCCTGGCTATTCTTTAAAAGTGCCTTCCTCACCATCTTAAATAAGCATGCCCCTCTCCAAAAAATGTGAACTAGGAATAGATATAGTCCTTGGTTCACGACAGACCTGTCTGCCCTTAACCAACACAAAAACATCCTGTGGCGTTCTGCATTAGCATCGAATAGCCCCCGTGATATGCAACTTTTCAGGGAAGTTAGGAACAAATATACACAGGCAGTTAGAAAAGCTAAGGCAAGCTTTTTCCAACAGAAATGTGCATCCTGTAGTACTAACTCAAAAAAGTTCTGGGAGACTGTAAGGTCCATGGAGAATAAGAGCACCTCCTCCCAACTGCCCATTGCTCTGAGGCTAGGAAACATTGTCACCAACAATAAATCTGCTATAATTGAGAATTTCAATAAGCATTTCTTTACGGCTAGCCATGCTTTCCACCTGGCTACCCTACCCCGGTCAACTGCCCGGCACCCTCCACAGCAACCCGCCAAAGCCCCCACCATTTCTCCTTTACCCAAATCCAGACAGCCGATGTTCTGAAAGAGCTGCAAAATCTGGACCTACAAATCAGCCAGGCTAGACAATCTGGACCCTCTCTTTCTAAAATTATCTGCCGAAATTGTTGCAACCCCTATTACTAGCCTGTTCAGCTTCTCTTTCGTATCGTCTGAGATTCCCAAAGATTGGAAAGCTGCCGCAGTCATCCCCCTCTTAAAAGGGGGTGACACTCAAGACCCAAACTGCTACAGACCTATATCTATCCTACCCTGTCTTTCTAAGGTCTTCGAAAGCCAAGTTAACAAACAGATTACTGACCATTTCGAATCCCACCATACCTTCTCCGCTATGCAATCTGGTTTTCAGAGCTGGTCATGGGTGCACCTCACTCAAGGTTCTAAACGATATCATAACCGCCATCGATAAGAGACATTACTGTGCAGCCTTGTTCATTGACCTGGCCAAGGCTTTCGACTCTGTCAATCACAACATTCTTATTGGCAGACTGGACAGCCTTGGTTTCTCAAATGATTGCCTCGCCTGGTTTACCAACTACTTCTCTGATAGAGTTCAGTGTGTCAAATCAGAGGGCCTGTTATCTCGTCCTCTGACACTCTCTATGGGTGTGCCACAGGGTTCAATTCTCTGGCCGACTCTCTTTTCTGTATACATCAATGATGTTGCTCTTGCTGCTGGTGATTCTCTGATACACCTCTATGCAGGCGACACCATTCTGTATACTTCTGGCCCCTCCTTGGACACTGTTAACTAACCTCCAGACGAGCTTCAATGCCATACAACTCTCCTTCCGTGGCCTCCAACTGCTCTTAAACGCAAGTAAAACTAAATGCATGCTTTTCAATCGATCGCTGCCCGCACCTGCTCGCCCGTCCAGCATCACTACTCTGGACGGCTCTGACTTAGAATACGTGGACAACTACAAATACCTGGGTGTCTGGTTAGACTGTAAACTCTCCTTCCAGACTCACATTAAGCATCTCCAATCCAAAATTACATCTAGAATCGGCTTCCTATATCGCAACAAAGCATCCTTCACTCATGTTACCAAACATACCCTCGTAAAACTGACCTTCCTACCGATCCTCGACTTCATCTATAAAATAGCCTCCAACACTCTACTCAACAAACTGGATGCAGTCTATCACAGTGCCATCCGTTTTGTCACCAAAGCCCCATACACTACCCACCATTGCGACCTGTACACTCTCGTTGGTTGGCCCTTGTTTCATACTTGTTGCCAAACCCACTGGCTACAGGTTATCTACAAGTCTCTGCTAGGTAAAGCCCCGCCTTAGATATCGTTCACTCACTGGTCACCATAGCAGCACCCACTCGTAGCACGCGCTCCAGCAGGTATATCTCACTGGTCACCCCCAAAACCAATTCCTCCTTTGGTCGTCTTTCCTTCCAGTTCTCTGCTGCCCATGACTGGAACAAATTGCAAAAATCTCTGAAGCTGGAGACTCACATCTCCCTCACTAGCTTTAAGCACCAGCTGTCAGAGCATTTTACAGATCACTGCACCTGTACTTAGATGGGCTGTTAACAGATAGGCTATCTACCTACCTCATCCCCATACTGGTATTTATTTAGCTCCTTTGCACCCCAGTATCTCTACCTGCATATTCATCTTCTGCCGATCTACCATTCCAGTGTTTAATTGCTATATTGTAATTACTTCGCCACCATGGCCTATTTATTTCCTTAAATTACCTCATTTGCACTCACTGTATATAGACTGTTTTATTTTGTTCTACTGTATTATTGGCTGTATGTTTTGTTTATTCTGTGTTGTATGTGTCGAATTGCTTTGCTTTATCTTGGCCAGGTCGCAGTTGCAAATGAGAACTTGTTCTCAACTAGCCTACCTGGTTAAATAAAAATAAGAGACTCTTGCAGGAATTTAATTCCTCTGTTCTAATACCTAATTAAACACTGTCAATTCATAAGAATTTGTAAGACCCTTATTTTATAGAAATGGACAGAGCCCGGTCTTAAAGTCAAATAGCAGCCTTTATTCACGAGAGTACTGAACACGATACAGGTTATAAACTGAAAATGATGTCATTAGTTCCAGTACAAAGGCTGTATCTCAAGCCTTCCCACATCCGTCTCCCTACCAATTTAATATAATTTACGAGCCAAGGTTCTCATGTAGATAAGCATTCTAGCCAGTCTGAAGATATCGTTCATTCATTTTTACCAAGGAACAGACAGTCATTGTTCTAACTCTTGACCACATTCACACACATTATATTCAGTACTGGGATCAAGAAAGAAAATTCATACATATACAGTAACATAATAGTATTCTGATTCGTACATATACAGTAACATAATAGTATTCTGATTAGTACATCCTGATTGAAATGTATACATAATTAGTCATTATAGATAAAAATTCCCTTAACATATCCACCCTTTGATTAAATATTATACATCCAATCACACATTGTAGTTATATTGTAATATTAAAAAGCCTATTTTTATTAGAGATATTTCTTGTCATCAAAACATCACCTAAACATAACCCACTACTTGCATTCGCCATGACTGTTTCTCAGGCCTACATCAGAATCATAACTCTTCTTATCAGGATTTTCGTTACAATCTTCATAAAAAAAATTCTAATATTGAAACAGGATACAACCTAGCCTCCCTAAACATCAAAAATGGTCTCCTCAAACATAAATTCCCCGCAAATGAGGGATCCAGATCTGTCCACTTGTTCTGTAGACATGCATTCAGCACTCCACGGGTCAGAACCTGGAATCCACTGGTACCTCACGATCGATTTCTCCAGAGTCCTGGAAATAAAGCCTCGTACACAGGGAATTAGACAACAGCCCCATAAAACTAAAACAGTCACACAGGTGAATGCAGCCCATAATACAGTGATCAGAATATTTTTTCCATTTTCCCGAACATACTATCAAACCAATTAGTCAGAGAAGTATCCACCCCAGAGTTTTCTGCCAACCCGTGAGCCAGGGTGGTCAAACCAGCTGAGGCTTCAGGCACTGATTTGTCCGGAGCTGTGTTATTTGGGATGTAAGCACAAACATGGTCCCGATAATCAGGCACACTTCTCCCTTTTCAGCCAATAACATATCTAATGCAATTCTATTCTGCCAAGCCATCAGGCTGGTTGCTTCAGTCTGTTCTGCAAAACCTTTAATAGCATCTCTGGTATAATTGTTAAAGCGCTGTTGATTATAATAAATATAATTAATCCAGTCCACGTTCTTATTGAGAGTAGACCACCCGGAAATGATTAACTCTAATCCTGCTAGGATCTGATTTCTTGCTTTGAACTCATCTGGCACCCCCCGTGGAACCCCAATGTTATCAATGTAGACTTTGTCATCAAGAGACCCGGATGGAGTAGCTCTTTTCTCCCATTTGGCTAAACTTCATGTCTCGGTGTTGAATGAGTGTGAAAGGCATTCCCAAATGTACAAGGGAGCATAATCCTGTCCAATCTGTCGGTAAAACCTCGCCCTGACATCATTTTCCAAGAGTACCGGGCCAAACGGTAATAATCTCCTCCTGTAAAGGGAGGAACCTGTGGATATAAATCGTGCAAATCAATGCAACTGTCATTATCTGGCATTCCTGCTTTCGTGAACAGCTTTACCATACTGGCCTAAACTCCTCTACCCAGAACCATACTAGGGTGTCGACCAAGACCTGGTCATATCCATCATACCACAACCCTAGATCCTCCTTCATTACTGTTTAAAGGGTAAGGCGTATCTTTATGCAATTACATCCCTCTCTCCGGATTACAATCAAAAACTCTCACCTTCACTATACTCCACCTCCTTCCATACTGGGTGAGTGGATTCATATAGCCCTCTCTCTCCAAATGAGCTATGAGCTGTGTCCACGATCAATATGGGAACCTGCACCCATATATGCCATAATGGCTCAGAGTCCTAGACTGCCATGTAGTTAGAGACCCCATTTGGTCTACATAAAACTCCATTGAGAGATCCTTCCCAACCTCTACTCTAACTTCCTGTCTACCCAGATCTAGGGATCTCTTATGCTTGTTTTGGAACAAAATCCTCATCGTCTAAACCATGGGTCAAATTACCACTCTCCGCATACTCAGGTAGGACGTGCTGTATCAGGAATATGGCACCCACGATAAGACAGCTCAGACAAACAGCTTCCATGTGAAGCCCCACCCTCTCCCAGAGAACACATCACTAGCAAGAGCCAGACACACCTTCACTTCTATGAACAAAAACAGGGGTGACAGGACAGGGAGGATTACTTCATTCGAGAGATGGACCCCGGAATTCTGTTAATTCCAGTTCTCCTCTCGAACACTGTTTATTGTTCGATAGTGTCAGTGTGTCTTACCCTCCCGCCGTGTGATATGAATCCGGGTAGCTCTTTCAGCTGGCTGTCACCAGGAGTCCTTGGTATGGTCCCCCCAACAAGCCTCGGGGACTGGATTGAGTGACTTCACCTGTAGTTCACCTGTAATGGATAAAATCCTGGACCTACAGGCTTGGTTAACAAACAGTTTCTCATATGTTTTATCTGATTATATCTTTAACTTCTATGCCTATTTGTTAAACTAATAATTAAAATTTAAAAAATTAGCTATCCAATAGGCCACTAACTTACCCACCCCCTTTTGATACCTGGCTCTGCCCAGGTAACAACCTTATATACCCTAAATAATGACTTAGGTAGGATTAGTAAATTATCCTTATTTTCTGACATTATCATGTGTGTCCAATTCTCCCTTGGGCATCCATTCATCTCAATCCTGTATCAATTCTCTGTCAAATGTCTTATCTAGTTTAAGAAGTAACTGTGCTATTTATATATGTTCTTAAATATATATATTTACCGATTTAAACATTAATTCCTTTCTCTCCTATCTCTCAAAATGCCACTAAGCGTCTCACTGTTTGACTATCTAAAATCATTGATTTTAGAAAAAACATGTCTATAAGTGGCAAAGTCCTAACATTTCCTTAATCAATCTATCTTAATCCCAACAATAATCCTAAATCACCACAGATGTCCTATATTCCTGTTAAATTTAATAATATTTTAAAAAAACAAAAAACTAATAGTTAAACAGAGCCAAAACAAATGCTAACCATATCAAAATCCTTCCTACACTTACAAGCTCTTTCCTTCAGGGATCCTCAGTATTCTATCTGACAATAACATGAATTTAATATATGTTGCATAGTGTGGAATACCGTATCTACAGTAATTTATCACCCCTATTTATTCTCAATGATAAATATAATTATTTTCTGTTGTAATATCAAATCCATAATAGCCCATTCAAAAACTTCACAGCTAATATTGTAAATCAGAATCCTGAAACACTTTCTCTTCAGTGATTCAAACAATAATTCTAAACCCCAAACTAACACTCCATTATAATTAATTTACCTTAAAATTAGTAACCCAACTGACCACAATTCATTATACAAATGGCTCTCCCCCGGGGCTGATCAGACCCCAAAAGATAGCCATGATAAGGTCATAGGTCATACCACCCTTTTATAGTCATGTTCCATGCTACCTTAGACATATTAAAGAAACCTTTATCCTTAAAATAAATTCAATTAAAACTCATAAAATAAAAACTCATGAAGTTCCAAGTGAGCCTCTTGAAAATACCTTTGCACTAAAACATTTACTCCTAACAAATGTTTTATGTGTATATATTTGCAAACCTTAATGGATAATCAAAACTTCCAGGCCTTTTTCAATTTGGTCGTTTATGGCCGCTATCTCCCCCATTCTCCCCAAGATTATAATCCCAGGAACCTTCTGAAAGTGAGACACCTAAACCTCAATTTTCCCAGAAGAACACAACACACCTAACTGGCATTCACTATGCTACTTCGATTCAGAAACTCAAAAGTGAACTATAACTAAACCTAATGATAATTCCCCTTTAACTCAAATCATTAATCAGTTTTAAACAACGTCAATGTATATGTTTACTTAAATGAACATGTTCCCCTAGATACAATTAACCTGATAACATTATTATCCAATGCTTCCCTTAGATACAATTAACCTGATAACATTATTATCCAATGTTCCCCCTAGATACAATTAACCTGATAACATTATTATCCAATGCTTCCCTTAGATACAATTAACCTGATAACATTATTATCCAATGTTCCCCTTAGATACAATTAACCTGATAACATTATTATCCAATGTATTACTTTTTCCCTCTGCCGCAAATGTCGTACTTGTAAGAAATCTGTAATTTAATCTCAGATATTTAATAAAAATGCAGTCGCATTCTCCCATGGCTCCTTGAACTTACATATTTTAGATAACTTCCATCCGTCCCGGAATAAGGAATCCTGCTTAAACACACCAGAATACAATGTTTTACTAAGTTAAATCAAACCCTAAAATTGACCATAACCAGTAACCAAATAAACAAACCACTTTTATCAGCAAAAAACAAACTATACGAAAACTCACTACTATAATGCTTCAGATGACAAAATTACTCAGAGACTCACGTTTACATCTCAATAAAACAAATCATCATCTGCTTGCCCCTGTTACAGATGTCTACGTATCAGGGGAAAAGCTCAAATAACCAAATTCAACCTAGCTAATTTCCCGAAACATATGCAGTTATGTTTTTCTATAGGAGGTTACTTTTCAACATAAATACCCTAACATTACTCCACACTATGGAAACAGTGCTCAAATTCACTGGTGTTACATAAACAATCAAACCCGTAATCAACAACCATCAGAATCCATTATCACAATGTTTTACGATTCAGACATCCAGTCTCCCTTTCTCATAGCCTCATACAGTCCAAATAAATGCCACAAATCTATGATGCCCACCTATGTCACGCCCTGGTCTAGTATTTTGTGTTTTTCTTCATGTATTGGGTCAGGCCAGGGTGTGGCATGGGGTTTTTGTATTGTGGTGTGTTTTGATGTGGATGTATTGGGATTGTAGCTAGTGGGGTTATCTAGCAAGGTCTATGGCTGTCTGGAGTGGTTCTCAATCAGAGGCAGGTGTTTATCGTTGTCTCTGATTGGGAACCATATTTAGGCAGCCATATTCTTTGAGTTTGTCGTGGGTGATTGTCCTTAGTGTCGTTGTTCCTAGCTCTTTGTTAATTTACACAAGTATAGGCTGTTTCGGTTTTCGTTACGTTCTTTGTTTTGTAGTGTTTGTTAATTCGTGTTTTACATTGTTCATTAAACATGGATCGCAATCTACACGCTGCAGTTTGGTCCGACTCTCCTTCACACCTAGAAAACCGTAACAGAATCACCCACCACCAACGGACCAAGCAGCGTGTCAACAGGCAGGAGCAGCCCAAAGACGAGATGCGCTATAAGGATTTCTGGACATGGGAGGAAATCCTAAACGGAGAAGGACCCTGGGCTCAGCCTGGAGAATATCGCCGCCCCAAAGAAGAACTGGAGGCGGCGAGAGCGAAGAGGCGCCGTTATGAGGAGGCAGCACGGCGACTCGGAAGGAAGCCTGAGAATCAGCCCCAAAATTTCTAGGAGGGGGGGGGGCTCAGGGAGAGTGTGGCAGAGTCGGGAGTCAGACCTGAGCCAACTCTCCCTGTTTATCGTGAGGAGCCAAGGAGGAGACCAGAACCAGAGCCGGTGTTGGAGGTGAGCGAAGCAGACTGTGAAGGAGTTAATGGGGAAATTGGAGGAGAGAGAAATGAGGGAGTTGCTGTGTTGGTGCTTTTGCATGGAATTCGCCCGACGGAACGTGTCGGGATTTGATGGCACCTGGGTTAGCGCTCCATACTCGTCCTGAGGTGCGTGTTAGTCGGCTGGTGAAGTTGGTGCCAGCCTCACGCACCAGGCCTCCTGTGCACATCCCTAGCCTTGCACGTCCTGTGCCAGCACTGCTCTCAAGATCTCCAGTACGCCTTCACGGTCTAGCCCATCCTGTGCCACCTCCACACTCCAGCCCTCCGGTAGCAGCTCCCGCACCAGGCTTCCTGTGCGTGTTCTCGGTTCAGTACCACCAGTACCAGTACCAGCACCACGCATCAGGCCTACAGTGCGCCTCTCCAGCGCTACCGGAGCCTCTCTCCTCTCCTGCGCTGCCGGAGTCTCCCGCCTGTTCAGCTGCCAGAGCCTTCCTCCTCTACAGCGCTGCTGGATTCTCCCGCCTGTTTAGCGCAGCCAGAGCCTTTCTCCT
Organism: Oncorhynchus tshawytscha; assembly: GCF_018296145.1. NCBI lineage: Eukaryota > Metazoa > Chordata > Actinopteri > Salmoniformes > Salmonidae > Oncorhynchus > Oncorhynchus tshawytscha. The sequence continues at coordinate 4,134,461 of NC_056429.1, read as the reverse complement.
CTCCTGCGCTGCCGGAGTCTCCCGCCTGTTCAGCGCAGCCAAAGCCTTTCTACTCTACTGCGCTGCCGGAGTCTCCCGCCTGTTCAGCGCAGCCAGCCTGCATGGAGCAGCCAGAGCTGCCAGCCTGCATGGAGCAGCCAGAGCTGTCAGCCTGCATGGAGCAGCCAGAGCTGTCAGCCTGCATGGAGCAGCCAGAGCTGTCAGCCTGCATGGAGCAGCCAGAGCTGTCAGCCTGCATGGAGCAGCCAGAGCTGTCAGCCTGCATGGAGCAGCCAGAGCTGTCAGCCTGCATGGAGCAGCCAGAGCTGTCAGCCTGCATGGAGCAGCCAGAGCTGTCAGCCTGCATGGAGCAGCCAGAGCTGTCAGCCTGCATGGAGCAGCCAGAGCTGTCAGTCTGCATGGAGCAGCCAGAGCTGCCAGTCTGCATGGAGCAGCCCGAGCTGCCAGTCTGCATGAAGCAGCCCGAGCTGCCAGTCTGCATGAAGCAGCCGGAGCTGCCAGTCTGCAAGGAGCTGCCAGTCTGTAAGGAGCTGCCAGTCTCCAAGGAGCTGCCAGTCTCCAAGGAGCTGCCAGTCTCCAAGGAGCTGCCAGTCTGCACGGAGCCGCCAGAGCTGCCAGTCTGTAAGAAGCCGCCAGTCTGAAAGGAGCTGCCAGTCTGCATGGAGCAGCCAGAGCTGTCAGTCTGCATGGAGCAGCCAGAGCTGCCAGTCTGCATGGAGCAGCCCGAGCTGCCAGTCTGCATGAAGCAGCCCGAGCTGCCAGTCTGCATGAAGCAGCCGGAGCTGCCAGTCTGCAAGGAGCTGCCAGTCTGTAAGGAGCTGCCAGTCTCCAAGGAGCTGCCAGTCTCCAAGGAGCTGCCAGTCTCCAAGGAGCTGCCAGTCTGCACGGAGCCGCCAGAGCTGCCAGTCTGTAAGAAGCCACCAGTCTGCAAGGAGCTGCCAGTCTGCACGGAGCCGCCAGAGCTGCCGGTCTGTAAGAAGCCGCCAGAGCTGCCAGCCTACATGGAGCAGCCAGATCTTTCAGTCTGCCAGGATCTGCCAGTCAGCCAGACTCTTCCAGATCTGCCAGTCAGCCAGACTCTTCCAGATCTGCCAGTCTCTTCCAGATCTGCCAGACTCTTCCAGATCTGCCAGACTCTTCCAGATCTGCCAGTCAGCCAGACTCTTCCAGAATCTTCCAGATCTGCCAGTCAGCCAGACTCTTCCAGATCTGCCAGTCAGCCAGACTCTTCCAGACTCTTCCAGATCCGCCAGACTCTTCCAGATCCGCCAGACTCTTCCAGATCCGCCAGACTCTTCCAGATCCGCCAGACTCTTCCAGATCCGCCAGACTCTTCCAGATCCGCCAGACTCTTCCAGATCCGCCAGACCCTTCCAGATCCGCCAGACTCTTCCAGATCCGCCAGATCCGCCAGACTCTTCCAGATCCGCCAGTCAGCCAGACTCTTCCAGATCCGCCAGTCAGCCAGACTCTTCCAGATCCGCCAGTCAGCCAGACTCTTCCAGATCCGCCAGACTCTTCCAGTCAGCCAGGATCTGCTGAAACCACCAGCCAGCCAGGATCTGGTCGATCTACCTACCTGCCTGAGCTCCCTCTCACTCCCGAGCTCCCTCTCACTCCCGAGCTCCCTCTCGAGCTCCCTCTCACTCCCGAGCTCCCTCTCACTCCTGAGCTGTCCATCAGTCCCGAGCTCCCTCTCACTCCCGAGCTGTCCATCAGTCCCGATCTGCTCCTCAGTCCAGTGGGGTTCTGGGTGAGGAATACTAGGCTATGGTCGGCGGCGAGGGTGGACTATCCAGGGACGCGAGGAAAGGGGACTAAGACATTGACTGAGTGGGTTCCACGTCCCGCACCGGAGGCGCCACCATGGACAGACGCCCACCCGGACCCTCCCTATTGTTTTGAGGTGCGTTCGGGAGTCCGCACCTTAGGGGGGTTCTGTCACGCCCTGGTCTAAGTATTTTGTGTTTTTCTTCATGTATTGGGTCAGGCCAGGGTGTGGCATGGGGTTTTTGTATTGTGGTGTGTTTTGTCTTGGGGTTTTGGTGTGTATGTAATGGGATTGTAGCTAGTGGGGTTATCTAGCAAGGTCTATGGCTGTCTGGAGTGGTTCTCAATCAGAGGCAGGTGTTTATCGTTGTCTCTGATTGGGAACCATATTTAGGCAGCCATATTCTTTGAGTTTGTCGTGGGTGATTGTCCTTAGTGTCGTTGTTCCTAGCTCTTTGTTAATTTACACAAGTAGAGGCTGTTTCGGTTTTCGTTACGTTCTTTGTTTTGTAGTGTTTGTTAATTCGTGTTTTACGTTGTTCATTAAACATGGATCGCAATCTACACGCTGCAGTTTGGTCCGACTCTCCTTCACACCTAGAAAACCGTAACAACCTAGCGTATCAGCTGCTAGTTTTTAGCATCTTTACTGACTATCCTGGCGACTCAAACTACTTTTAAAAATGTATTTGGAAATCTTTATCAACTTCTGAGAAGTGACTCAAAACAATAATGCATGCATTTTCCTTCTAAAAGACAAACAATTTTCTCCGTTACCCCTAGTCACAACAATTTCCGTGGCGACCAAAAGTGCCTTGCGAATCATGTCATCAACAAGCGCTCAACCTCGACCCAATCCGTAACGACTTTCAATGAATTGTAAATAATTGTTGGTTGTCTGCAGCAACAGTAGTACGTACAGGTTCGATTAACCAAACCTAATTTATCACATCTGTTCAAATCTTGAATTATAATTTACAACACCAACCAATATCTCTAAATTCGCTATTTTTATAAAAACATTTCGATGGGCATAAATCGTAATTGTCTCTTCGTTATTATTTAGAATTCATTTTGATTTAAGTAACTGTCTCGTCTTTGACTTAGCATTTTAATTATGACTCTATTCCCAATACGATTATTCACTTGTCTAATTAAAACTCCTAATAATCCATATGTGAGTGTACTTGTGCACTCACCCCTTTAAGATATCTTGTCTCTGAGAACAGGGAAATCCCCTTCACCCAAACTTTTACTACAACAACGAAACCTAATAATTATGATAATCCCTTCACATCATTCGTTTTAAATCCCTCAATGTTTCATGTAACTCATTCAGTCTATCTTCAAATTGTCGTCCCAAAATATTTTATACACTGTCATACACTCAAACCACTGTGATAAACCTGCACTGTCCCTTTAAGATGAGACATTTTACTTGTTCCCCGTAATGAAAACAGAGCATGTTTAGAATACATTAACTTCTTGTTCGAATTCACTGGCGTTACCTAACCAAAAATCAATACTCGGGAAAACAATCACAACTTTTTACGATTTCAACTATTCTTACCTTTTTTATAGTCAAGTGTTGCACTATATAGCCCCATTGAATGCCTAGCAATTCCGTTGTTAGCTGTAGCATCTTTTCAGACTATCCTTATGATATTTAGCTCCTTTAAAAAAAACATTTGGAACTTTTAGCCACTTTCGAAAAGTAACTAAGCTATAAAGCACGCATTTTCCTCTAAATGCCACAACCCATTTTCTCTGTTTTAAATATCGTATATCCGTCGATTCATAAAAATAGAACATCCTGGTTATCGTATCTCTCCGTTATTCCCTACATTTAACTTTAGGTGACTTTTCTGTCTGACTATGTGTGTGTCTCTTTTATGGAAATCTTATCAATAGCTTTGACTGTTGAATCAGATATTAGGTCAACTGTCAGGACCCGGTAACGAACCCGGGTCTCCGGAGTGAGAAACAGTCACTTAACCAACTGAACCACGAATAGTCGGCAGAACCCAGAAGATGAGGCAGACACAGCAGTACTTGATTGGTGTATTTAATAAAGTAAAAAATGAAAGTCCTTCAGGCAAACATATAACTCCACAACGTCAAAAGGAATTCCACGAGAACAAAGGTAATCCTCCAAGACAAAAAGGTAAATCCACAGGGTGGTAGGTATAGCATGAAAAAACCTCAAAGGATACTCAAAAATGTATAAACAAGAACAAAAACCGAATTCCACAAGAGAGTCCAACGGGAGCAACAAAAGTTCACAGCATACTAGGGCTGGGTGCTAACATACAAACACAGAGGAAAGAACTGAGGAAAACTAAGGGTTTAAATACAATCAGGGGAAACGAGGCACAGGTGCAAATAATAACTGGAAACAAGGGAAAACAAAAAGGTTCAAAAAGCACAATGGGGTCATCTAGTGACCAAAGACCGGAACAACCCTGGCCAAATCCTGACAACAACTATAAGCCCAGGGGTTGTAAATCCCTAGTTAATATCTTATCTTCCGGTTGTGTCAGAGGGCTTTTAAAGAAAGCTAATAATCGTTATCTCACGCCACTATTTCTTAGGCTTCCCTCTCGCATGGAACCTCTTGTCTATAGATTTGGCTTTTATCCCATTCCTTTAGATTTAAATCAAATCAAATCAAATTTTATTTGTCACATACACATGGTTAGCAGATGTTAATGCGAGTGTAGCGAAATGCTTGTGCTTCTAGTTCCGACAATGCAGTAATAACGAGCAAGTAATCTAACTAACAATTCCAAAAAAAACTACTGTCATACACAGTGTAAGGGGATAAAGAATATGTACATAAGGATATATGAATGAGTGATGGTACAGAGCAGCATAGGCAAGATACAGTAGATGATATCGAGTACAGTATATACATATGAGATAAGTATGTAAACCAAGTGGCATAGTTAAAGTGGCTAGTGATACATGTATTACATAAGGATGCAGTCGATGATATAGAGTACAGTATCAACGTATGCATATGAGATGAACAATGTAGGGTAAGTAACATTATATAAGGTAGCATTGTTTAAAGTGGCTAGTGATATATTTACATCATTTCCCATCAATTCCCATGATTAAAGTGGCTGGAGTAGAGTCAGTGTCATTGACAGTGTGTTGGCAGTAGCCACTCAATGTTAGTGGTGGCTGTTTAACAGTCTGATGGCCTTGAGATAGAAGCTGTTTTTCAGTCTCTCGGTCCCAGCTTTGATGCACCTGTACTGACCTCGCCTTCTGGATGGCAGCGGGGTGAACAGGCAGTGGCTCGGGTGGTTGATGTCCTTGATGATCTTTATGGCCTTCCTGTAGCATCGGGTGGTGTAGGTGTCCTGGAGGGCAGATAGTTTGCCCCCGGTGATGCGTTGTGCAGACCTCACTACCCTCTGGAGAGCCTTACGGTTGAGGGCGGTGCAGTTGCCATACCAGGCGGTGATACAGCCCGCCAGGATGCTCTCGATTGTGCATCTGTAGAAGTTTGTGAGTGCTTTTGGTGACAAGCCGAATTTCTTCAGCCTCCTGAGGTTGAAGAGGCGCTGCTGCGCCTTCCTCACGATGCTGTCTGTGTGAGTGGACCAATTCAGTTTGTCTGTGATGTGTATGCCGAGGAACTTAAAACTTGCTACCCTCTCCACTACTGTTCCATCGATGTGGATGGGGGTGTTCCCTCTGCTGTTTCCTGAAGTCCACAATCATCTCCTTAGTTTTGTTGACGTTGAGTGTGAGGTTATTTTCCTGACACCACACTCCGAGGGCCCTCACCTCCTCCCTGTAGGCCGTCTCGTCGTTGTTGGTAATCAAGCCTACCACTGTTGTGTCGTCCGCAAACTTGATGATTGAGTTGGAGGCGTGCATGGCCACGCAGTCGTGGGTGAACAGGGAGTACAGGAGAGGGCTCAGAACGCACCCTTGTGGGGCCCCAGTGTTGAGGATCAGCGGGGAGGAGATGTTGTTGCCTACCCTCACCACCTGGGGGCGGCCCGTCAGGAAGTCCAGTACCCAGTTGCACAGGGCGGGGTCGAGACCCAGGGTCTCGAGCTTGATGACGAGCTTGGAGGGTACTATGGTGTTGAATGCCGAGCTGTAGTCGATGAACAGCATTCTCACATAGGTAAGTTCCCTCTCCTCCTTATTTGGATATTTCAGTAGTATTTGTTGAATCGGAACGATGATCAATACTGCCACAATTCAAATGACCATTCCAGTTATCTTGAGCATTCCCTTCCTGTCTCCCCACGCCTAGTATTTGTACAAGATCACCGTCCTATCCCCCAGCACCTATTTAATATCCCGTCTTAATCTCGGGCAAATATGCCTCTCATGATTAAGTTTAGTTTATTTACGGTAGTGCACATTACCACAGGTTATTTTCGAACCTGCCCAGTGTATATCGGTTATACAAAACCCAGTGTATGTTGGTCATACAAAACCCTGTGGGAATAGCAAAGCTCCCATTATTGATGAATTCTACAAAATTTAGAACATCAATCAAAGAACTCAAATCCCCCCAGAATCGATAATATAGTGACCTTGCCGCCAACTGGGAAAAGCATTGTTCGTTGGATCTAGTCACCGTACCTGCTGTCTGGGGTGTATACCGGCCTGTTTTTTCAAGAAAGAAAATTCATACATATACAGTAACATAATAGTATTCTGATTAGTACATATACAGTAACATAATAGTATTCTGATTAGTACATATACAGTAACATAATAGTATTCTGATTAGTACATATACAGTAACATAATAGTATTCTGATTAGTACATATACAGTAACATAATAGTATTCTGATTAGTACATATACAGTAACATAATAGTATTCTGATTAGTACATCCTGATTGAAATGTATACATAATTAGTCATTATAGATAAAAATTCCCTTATCACTCGCTTGGGCCAAGAAACACAAGCAATGGACATTAGACCGGTGGAAATCTGTCCTTTGGTCTGATGAGTCCAAATGTAAGACATTTGGTTCCAACCGCCGTGTCTTTGTGAGAAGTAGAGTAGGTGAACAGATAATCTCTGCATGTGTATTTTCCACCGTGAAGCATGGAGGAGGAGGTGTGATGGTGACACAGTCAATGATGTATTTAGAATTCAAGGCACACTTAACCAGCATATCTACCACAGCATTCTGCAGTGATACGCCATCTAATCTGGTTTGTGCATAGTGGGACTATCATTTGTTTTTCAGCAGGACAATGACCCAACACCCCTCCAGGCTGTAAGGGCTATTTGATCAAGAAGGAGAGTGATGGAGTGCTGCATCAGATGACCTGGCCTCCAATTGATTTGTTTAACACGTTGTTGGTTACTACATGATTCCATATGTGTTATTTCATAGTTTTGATGTCTTCACTATTATTCTACAATGTAGAAAATAGTAAAAATAAAGAAAAACCCTTGAATGAGTAGGTGTGTCCTAACTTTTGACTGGTACTGTATGTTAAGGGGATGGTTCACCCCAATAGAAAGGTTCATACCTCTAAATACAATCTTATTAGATGGATCCATTTCCCCCCCATTAGTTTGGGATTCAGACCTGCAGTCATCTTGATTTCAGACCACTTTGGAGAAGTGTTCCACAGGCAGTAAATCTAATGTAGAATAAATGGAACCTGGATCCATTTCATTCTATTAACATGGTTTATGTGTTATAGCAGTAATGGGGTTAAACTGGTATTAAAATAACAACTCCATAGGTGGTACCAGGTCAGGGGGAGTTCATCTCTGCTCCCAGCATCCCTGGGACAGTACTGATCAACATAGCTGACCTGATGCAGAGGTGGACCAGTGATGTTTTCCTCTCAGTGGTGAGACTTGCCCTTCCATTTGACACACCTTTACCTGATGAGATCATACAAGACGTTACAGGCTTATTGCATGTAGAAACAGACCTGCGTTCAATTACTATCATCAAGTTTGCGGACGACACAACAGTGGTAGGCTTGATTACCAACAACGACGAGACGGCCTACAGGGAGGAGGTGAGGGCCCTCGGAGTGTGGTGTCAGGAAAATAACCTCACACTCAATGTCAACAAAACTAGGGAGATGATTGTGGACTTCAGGAAACAGCAGAGGGAACACCCCCCCATCCACATCGATGGAACAGTAGTGGAGAGGGTAGCAAGTTTTAAGTTCCTCGGCATACACATCACAGACAAACTGAATTGGTCCACTCACACAGACAGCATCGTGAGGAAGGCGCAGCAGCGCCTCTTCAACCTCAGGAGGCTGAAGAAATTCGGCTTGTCACCAAAAGCACTCACAAACTTCTACAGATGCACAATCGAGAGCATCCTGGCGGGCTGTATCACCGCCTGGTATGGCAACTGCACCGCCCTCAACCGTAAGGCTCTCCAGAGGGTAGTGAGGTCTGCACAACGCATCACCGGGGGCAAACTACCTGCCCTCCAGGACACCTACACCACCCGATGCTACAGGAAGGCCATAAAGATCATCAAGGACATCAACCACCCGAGCCACTGCCTGTTCACCCCGCTGCCATCCAGAAGGCGAGGTCAGTACAGGTGCATCAAAGCTGGGACCGAGAGCCTGAAAAACAGCTTCTATCTCAAGGCCATCAGACTGTTAAACAGCCACCACTAACATTGAGTGGCTACTGCCAACACACTGTCAATGACACTGACTCTACTCCAGCCACTTTAATCATGGGAATTGATGGGAAATGATGTAAATATATCACTAGCCACTTTAAACAATGCTACCTTATATAATGTTACTTACCCTACATTGTTCATCTCATATGCATACGTTGATACTGTACTCTATATCATCGACTGCATCCTTATGTAATACATGTATCACTAGCCACTTTAACTATGCCACTTGGTTTACATACTTATCTCATATGTATATACTGTACTCGATATCATCTACTGTATCTTGCCTATGCTGCTCTGTACCATCACTCATTCATATATCCTTATGTACATATTCTTTATCCCCTTACACTGTGTATGACAGTAGTTTTTTTTGGAATTGTTAGTTAGATTACTTGCTCGTTATTACTGCATTGTCGGAACTAGAAGCACAAGCATTTCGCTACACTCGCATTAACATCTGCTAACCATGTGTATGTGACAAATAAAATTTGATTTGATTTGATTTGAGGTCTGGGAGGAGATCCCTCAGCAGACCATCCCCCACCTCATCAGGAGCATGCCCAGGCGTTGTAGGAAGGTCATAGAGGCACTTGGAGGCCACACACACTACTGAGCCTCATTTTGACTTGTTTTAAAGGACATTACATCAAAGTTGGATCAGCCTGTAGTGTGGTTTTCCACTTTAATTTTGAGTGTGACTCCAAATCCCGACCTCTGTGGGTTGATACATTTGATGTCCATTGATCATTTTTGTGTGATTTTGTTGTCAGCACATTCAACGATGTAAAGAAAAAGTATTTAATAAGAATATTTCATTCATTCAGATCTGGGATGTGTTATTTTAGTGTTCCCTTTATTTTTTGGAGCAGTGTATATTCACCTTTGATATTTACTCCTCACTTTCCCTTTCAGGTCCATAGGGTTTTACTGCCCCCTGCTGGAGAATGGAGCACACTGCAGACCCTTTCAGGTCCATAGGGTTTTACTGCCCCCTGCTGGAGACTGGAGCACACTGCAGTCCCTTTCAGGTCCATAGGGTTTTACTGCCCCCTGCTGGAGACTGGAGCACACTGCAGTCCCTTTCAGGTCCATAGGATTTTACTGCCCCCTGCTGGAGACTGGAGCACACTGCAGTCCCTTTCAGGTCCATAGGGGTTTACTGCCCCCTGCTGGAGACTACAGGTACTGTATATAGAACCATAGTAAAGACCAGTATGGACTATCAATACAGATACTGTATGTAGAACCATAGTAAAGCCCAGTATGGACTATCAATACAGATACTGTATGTAGAACCATAGTAAAGACCAGTATGGACTATCAATGCAGATACTGTTTGTAGAACCATAGTAAAGACCAGTATGGACTATCAATACAAAGTGACCATTTAGAATGAGGCCCAGTTCAATGAGAGGAAGTCTTAACAGAACGGGGGGATGACAGACAGGAAGTGGGGGTGGAGATCTAATATATTTTTGTGCCAAACACTAAAGCAAGGTATTGTAAAAAATCTACACCCTATTCCCTACGTAGAACACTACTTTAGACCTGGTCAGAAGCACCGTAGTGCACTACGTAGGGAATCATTTGGAACAGAGACGGTTTCCTGGACATCTACATTGAACATACTGTTTAGTCCAGGACTAGGATTAATCTGTGTCTGGGAAACCAGACCATATAGTTTAGTAGAAAGTAAGTGATACCAGCTTGTAGTGGGCTGACTAGTCCTGAATTGTCCTTTAGTTCCTGGACCATTTTCCATGCAGCTCCAGGTGACAGAGAACACATCAATTAGGACCGAGCCAACAAGCTGATCAATGATACTGAGGAGAATTACATAGAGACAGAGAACCAACTGAGAAAACATATCAATGGTTCTGAATGACAACCAATATACATCAACACCAGACATCATGATTCATGGAAATGTACAAGATTAAAACATTGTATTGAATTTTAATTAATAACAAATCAGTTTACAGTTTAACCAGCTCAGCAGTATCATTATAATAGAGCCTGAACCCAGGATAGAGGGGCTGAGTGAATGTGGTCTGGACGGGGCCTCGGATGGGGCCACAGTGTCTCCTGACCCCTCCTGTCTCAGCCTCCAGTATTTATGCTGCAGTAGTTTATGTGTCGGGGGGCTGGGGTCAGTTTGTTATATCTGGAGTACTTCTCCTGTCCTATTCGGTGTCCTGTGTGAATCTAAGTGTGCGTTCTCTAATTCTCTCCTTCTCTCTTTCTTTCTCTCTCTCGGAGGACCTGAGCCCTAGGACCTGAGCTCCAGGACTACCTGACATGATGACTCCTTGCTGTCCCCAGTCCACCTGGCCATGCTGCTGTTCCAGTTTCAACTGACCTGAGCCCTAGGACCATGCCCCAGGACTACCTGACATGATGACTCCTTGCTGTCCCCAGTCCACCTGGCCATGCTGCTGCTCCAGTTTCAACTTCCACCTGACTGTGCTGCTGCTCCAGTTTCAACTGTTCTGCCTTATTATTATTCGACCATGCTGGTCATTTATGAACATTTGAACATCTTGGCCATGTTCTGTTATAATCTCCACCCGGCACAGCCAGAAGAGGACTGGCCACCCCACATAGCCTGGTTCCTCTCTAGGTTTCTTCCTAGGTTTTGGCCTTTCTAGGGAGTTTTTCCTAGCCACCGTGCTTCTACACCTGCATTGCTTGCTGTTTGGGGTTTTAGGCTGGGTTTCTGTACAGCACTTTGAGATATCAGCTGATGTACGAAGGGCTATATAAATAAATTTGATTTGATTTGATTTGATTTGACTCTGTGGAGGAGGGTCATTGTGTCAGAGACACTGTAGAAGGACAGAGTACCTGCCTTGTGATCCAGGTACACTCCTACTCTGGAGGACTGAGGGCCTGATACTTTAGTCACAACATTATTGTGTCTGAACCAATAACCACCTCTATAGTAATGTAAACTCCAGGACTTGTTATTGTGTCCAAATCCACCACCTGTCCCTGTTCTGCAGATGTCTTTATATGAGACTGCTGTATAAACAACACCAGTCCTCTCCACCTCCCAGTAACAGCGTCCAGACAGACCTTCTCTACACAGATCCTGACAGTATTTGGTGAATCTGTCTGGATGGTCAGGATATGGTTGGACTTGGTCTGTATTGGTCACCTTTCTGTTCCCTTCAGACAGAGAGAGGTGTGTGTGTGCTGTGTTTGGGTCCAGTGTGAGCTGACAGGAATCTGGGAGTAGAGCAGAGACCAATGAGGGGAGTCAGAACAATAAGTTAAGTCAGATACTGTATCTACCCTGTCTTTGATTAGAGCACAGCAGAGATCAAATCAGAGAAATATGAGGAGTCAGATACCCAGTCTTTGATTAGATCTACTATTGCTATATATTTCTAGAGGGATTGTTAGGAGTGTCAGTAAAAAGAGACTGTTAGTTACTTCACAATAAAGAGACTCACATTGTAACAACTGTTCTCTGGTCTTGGGCTCTGGAGGCAGTACAACATCCACTATATGCACTACAGACACACAAACACATTGACAGAGAGAGGGAATGTTATAATCAGACCATATTCCACATGTATATGACTCGTAGGGAACTTTCAATGGTCTAAAGTTGATGTTCTTATTGTTTTCAACACACCTGTAGTGGAGATCTTGGTCCATTCTCCTTTAAGGAAGTCTTCTAGTTTCTCTCTCAGTTCAGACACAGTCTTACTCACATCTCCAAAGTACTGAAGAGGAGGGACAATGATGATTGGTAAGTCTGAAGATACACTGATACTGGAGAGAGACATAACTCTGGAGAGAGAGAGAGAGAGAGAGAGAGAGACTGATAACTCTGGAGAGAGAGAGAGAGAGAGAGACTGATAACTGGAGAGAGAGAGAGACTGATAACTCTGGAGAGAGAGAGAGAGAGAGACTGATAACTCTGGAGAGAGAGAGAGAGACTGATAACTCTGGAGAGAGAGAGAGAGACTGATAACTCTGGAGAGAGAGAGAGAGAGAATGATAACTCTGGAGAAAGAGAGAGAGAGAGAGAGAGAGAGATAGGACAACATAATGATTGAGATGAATAGTTTCACATGAAGTGAATTTCATATCACATGTAACAAGACAGTTTAGTTACCTGGAGGATGTGATCCTCTGTGTGTGAGAGCTGCTCCAGCTCAGTGCTTCTCTTCCTCATCTCAGCTATCTCCTGCTTCAGTTGCTCCAGGAGTCCTTCAGCTTGACTCACTTGAGCCTTCTCTTGGGCTCTGATCAGCTCCTTCACCTCAGAGCTCCTTCTCTCAATGGAGCGGATCAGCTCAGTAAAGATCTGATCACTGTCCTCCACTGCTGACTGTGCACAGCGCTGGAGAGAGAGAGAGAGAGATAACCAACAAAAACGGGTCACAACTCCTGCAGCTCTGTCGCACGCTGGGTATGTACATAGTCAACAGGCTTCGAGGGGACTCCTATGGTAGGTACACCTATAGCTCATCTCTTGGCAGTAGTACTGTAGACTACTTTATCACTGACCTCAACCCAGAGTCTCTTAGAGCGTTCACAGTCAGCCCACTGACACCCCTATCAGACCACAGCAAAATCACTGTCTACTTAAACAGAGCAATACTCAATCATGAGGCATCAAAGCCAAAGGAACTGAGTAACATTAAGAAATGCTATAGATGGAAGGAATGCAGTTTGGAAACCTACCAAAAAACAATTAGGCAACAACAAATTCAATCCCTCTTAGACAATTTCCTGGGTAAAACGTTCCACTGTAATAGTGAAGGTGTAAACTTGGCAGTAGAAAATCTTAACAGTATATTTGACCTCTCAGCTTCCCTATCAAATCTAAAAATCTCAAATAGAAAACCGAAGAAAATTAACAATAATGACAAATGGTTTGATGAAGAATGCAAAAATCTAAGAAAGAAATTGAGAAACCTGTCCAACCAAAAACATAGAGACCCGGAAAACCTGAGTCTACGCCTTCACTATGGTGAATCACTAAAACAATACAGAAATACACTACGGAAAAAGAAGGAACAGCATGTCAGAAATCAGCTCAATGCAATTGAAGAATCCATAGACTCTAACCACTTCTGGGAAAATTGGAAAACACTAAACAAACAACAACACGAAGAATTATCTATCCAAAATGGAGATGTATGGGTAAACCACTTCTCCAATCTCTTTGGCTCTATAACAAAGAATAAAGAGCAAAAACATATACATGATCAAATACAGATCTTAGAATCAACTATTAAAGACTACCAGAACCCACTGGATTCTCCAATTACCTTGAACGAGTTACAGGACAAAATAAAAACCCTCCAACCCAAAAAGGCCTGTGGTGTTGATGGTATCCTCAATGAAATGATCAAATATACAGACAACAAATTCCAATTGGCTATACTAAAACTCTTTAACATCATACTTAGCTCTGGCATCTTCCCCAATATTTGGAACCAAGGACTGATCACCCCAATCCACAAAAGTGGAGACAAATTTGACCCCAATAACTACCGTGGAATATGTGTCAACAGTAACCTTGGGAAAATCCTCTGCATTATTATTAACAGCAGACTCGTACATTTCCTCAATGAAAACAATGTACTGAGCAAATGTCAAATTGGCTTTTTACCAAATTACCGTACAACAGACCATGTATTCACCCTGCACACCCTAATTGACAATCAAACAAACCAAAACAAAGGCAAAGTCTTCTCATGCTTTGTTGATTTCAAAAAAGCCTTCGACTCAATCTGGCATGAGGGTCTGCTATACAAACTGATGGAAAGTGGTGTTGGGGGTAAAACATACGACATTATAAAATCCATGTACACAAACAACAAGTGTGCGGTTAAAATTGGCAAAAACACACACATTTCTTCACACAGGGTCGTGGGGTTAGACAGGGATGCAGCTTAAGCCCCACCCTCTTCAACATATATATCAACGAATTGGCGAGGGCACTAGAAAAGTCTGCAGCACCCGGCCTCCCCTGCTAGAATCCGAAGTCAAATGTCTGCTGTTTGCTGATGATCTGGTGCTTCTGTCACCAACCAAGGAGGGCCTACAGCAGCACCTAGATCTTATGCACAGATTCTGTCAGACCTGGGCCCTGACAGTAAATCTCAGTAAGACCAAAATAATGGTGTTCCAAAAAGGTCCAGTCACCAGGACCACAAATACAAATTCCATCTAGACACTGTTGCCCTAGAGCACACAAAAAACTATACATACCTTGGCCTAAACATCAGCACCACAGGTAACTTCCACAAAGCTGTGAACGATCTGAGAGACAAGGCAAGAAGGGCATTCTATGCCATCAAAAGAAACATAAATTTCAACATACCAATTAGGATCTGGCTAAAAATACTTGAATCAGTCATAGAGCCCATTGCCCTTTATGGTTGTGAGGTCTGGGGTCCGCTCACCAACCAAGACTTCACAAAATGGGACAAACACCAAATTGAGACTCTGCACGCAGAATTCTGCAAAAATATCCTCCGTGTACAACGTAGAACACCAAATAATGCATGCAGAGCAGAATTAGGCCGATACCCACTAATTATCAAAATCCAGAAAAGAGCTGTTAAATTCTACAACCACCTAAAAGGAAGCGATTCACAAACCTTCCATAACAAAGCCATCACCTACAGAGAGATGAACCTGGAGAAGAGTCCCCTAAGCAAAGCTGGTCCTGGGGCTCTGTTCACAAACACAAACACACACTACAGAGCCCCAGGACAGCAGCACAATTAGACCCAACCAAATTATGAGAAAACAAAAAGATAACTACTTAACACATTGGAAAGAATTAACAAAAAAACAGAGCAAACTAGAATGCTATTTGGCCCTACACAGAGAGTACACAGCGGCAGAATACCTGACCACTGTGACTGACCCAAAATTAAGGAAAGCCTTGACTATGTACAGACTCAGTGAGCATAGCCTTGCTATTGAGAAAGGCCGCCGTAGGCAGACATGGCTCTCAAGAGAAGACAGGCTATGTGCTCACTGCCCACAAAATGAGGTGGAAACTGAGCTGCACTTCCTAACCTCCTGCCCAATGTATGACCATATTAGAGAGACATATTTCCCTCAGATTACACAGATCCACAAAGAATTTGAAAACAAATCCAATTTTGAAAAACTCCCATATCTACTGGGTGAAATTCCACAGTGTGCCATCACAGCAGCAAGATTTGTGACCTGTTGCCACGAGAAAAGGGCAACCAGTGAAGAACAAACACCATTGTAAATACAACCCATATTTATGCTTATTTATTTTATCTTGTGTCCTTTAGCCATTTGTACATTGTTAGAACACTGTATATATATATAATATGACATTTGTAATGTCTTTACTGTTTTGAAACGTCTGTATGTGTAATGTTTACTGTTAATTTTTGTTGTTTTTCACTTTATATATTCACTTTGTATGTTGTCTACCTCACTTGCTTTGGCAATGTTAACACATGTTTCCCATGCCAATAAAGCCCTTGAATTGAATTGAATTGAATTGAGAGAGAGAGAGAGAGAGAGAGAGAGAGACAGAGAGAGAGAGACAGAGATAGATAGAGAGAGACAGAGAGAGAGAGACAGAGAGAGAGACAGAAAGAGAGACAGAGAGAGACAGAGAGAGAGAGAGGGAGACAGAGAGACAGGAACATTCTACATTTGGCTAGAAATTCAAAAGGAAATTATCCTAACAGAGAAAAATGTCCTCCTGTGTGCTACCTATATCCCCCCACTAGAATCCCCATATTTTAATGAAGACAGCTTCTCCATCCTGGAGGGGGAAATCAATCATTTCCAGGCCCAGGGACATGTACTAGTCTGTGGCGACCTAAATGCCAGAACCGGACAACATAACCAACAAAAACGGGTCACAACTCCTGCAGCTCTGTCGCACGCTGGGTATGTACATAGTCAACGGTTGGCTTCGAGGGGACTCCTGTGGTAGGTACACCTATAGCTCATCTCTTGGCAGTAGTACTGTAGACTACTTTGTCACTGACCTCAACCCAGAGTCTCTCAGAGCGTTCACAGTCAGCCCACTGACACCCCTATCAGACCACAGCAAAATCACAGTCGTCTTAAACAGAGCAATGCTCAATCATGAGGCATCAAAGCCAAAGGATCTGAGTAACATTAAGAAATGCTATAGATGGAAGGAATGCAGTTTGGAAACCTACCAAAAAACAATTAGGCAACAACAAATTCAATCCCTTTTAGACAATTTCCTGGGTAAAACATTCCACTGTAATAGTGAAGGTGTAAACTTGGCAGTAGAAAATCTTAACAGTATATTTGACCTCTCAGCTTCCCTATCAAATCTAAAAATCTCAAATAGAAAACCGAAGAAAATGAACAACAATGACAAATGGTTTGATGAAGAATGCAAAAATCTAAGAAAGAAATTGAGAAACCTGTCCAACCAAAAACATAGAGACCCAGAAAACCTGAGTCTACGCCTTCACTATGGTGAATCACTAAAACAATACAGAAATACACTACGGAAAAAGAAGGAACAGCATGTCAGAAATCAGCTCAATGTAATTGAAGAATCCATAGACTCTAACCACTTCTGGGAAAATTGGAAAACACTAAACAAACAACAACACGAAGAATTATCTATCCAAAATGGAGATGTATGGGTAAACCACTTCTCCAATCTTTTTGGCTCTATAACAAAGAATAGAGAGCAAAAACATATACATGATCAAATACAGATCTTAGAATGAACTATTAAAGACTACCAGAACCCACTGGATTCTCCAATTACATTGAATGAGTTACAGGACAAAATAAAAACCCTCCAACCCAAAAAGGCCTGTGGTGTTGTTGGTATCCTTAATGAAATGATCAAATATACAGACAACAAATTCCAATTGGCTATACTAAAACTCTTTAACATCATACTTAGCTCTGGCATCTTCCCCAATATTTGGAACCAAGGACTGATCACCCCAATCCACAAAAGTGGAGACAAATTTGACCCCAATAACTACCGTGAAATATGTGTCAACAGTAACCTTGGGAAAATCCTCTGCATTATCATTAACAGCAGACTCGTACATTTCCTCAATGAAAACAATGTACTGAGCAAATGTCAAATTGGCTTTTTACCAAATTACCGTACAACAGACCATGTGTTCACCCTGCACACCCTAATTGACAATCAAACAAACCAAAACAAAGGCAAAGTCTTCTCATGCTTTGTTGATTTCAAAAAAGCCTTCGACTCAATTTGGCATGAGGGTCTGCTATACAAACTGATGGAAAGTGGTGTTGGGGGTAAAACAGGGTCGTGGGGTTAGACAGGGATGCAGCTTAAGCCCCACCCTCTTCAACATATATATCAACGAATTGGCGCGGGCACTAGAACAGTCTGCAGCACCCGGCCTCCCCCTGCTAGAATCCGAAGTCAAATGTCTGCTGTTTGCTGATGATCTGGTGCTTCTGTCACCAACCAAGGAGGGCCTACAGCAGCACCTAGATCTTATGCACAGATTCTGTCAGAGCTGGGCCCTGACAGTACATCTCAGTAAGACCAAAATAATGGTGTTCCAAAAAAGGTCCAGTCACCAGGACCACAAATACAAATTCAATCTAGACACTGTTGCCCTAGAGCACACAAAAAACTATACATACCTTGGCCTAAACATCAGCGCCACAGGTAACTTCCACAAAGCTGTGAACGATCTGAGAGACAAGGCAAGAAGGGCATTCTATGCCATCAAAAGGAACATAAATATCAACATACCAATTAGGATTTGGCTAAAAATACTTGAATCAGTCATAGAGCCCATTGCCCTTTATGGTTGTGAGGTCTGGGGTCCGCTCACCAACCAAGACTTCACAAAATGGGACAAACACCAAATTGAGACTCTGCACGCAGAATTCTGCAAAAAATATCCTCTGTGTACAACGTAGAACACCAAATAATGCATGCAGAGCAGAATTAGTCCGATACCCACTAATTATCAAAATCCAGAAAAGAGCCGTTAAATTCTATAACCACCTAAAAGGAAGCGATTCCCAAACCTTCCACAACAAATCCATCACCTACAGAGAGATGAACCTGGAGAAGAGTCCCATAAGCAAGCTGGTCCTGGGGCTCTGTTCACAAACACAAACACACCCTACAGAGCCCCAGGACAACAGCACAATTATACCCACCCAAATCATGAGAAAACAAAAGGTAATTACTTGACACATTGGAAAGAATTAACAAAAAAAACAGAGCAAACTAGAATGCTATTTGGCCCTACACAGAGAGTACACAGCGGCAGAATACCTGACCACTGTGACTGACCCAAAATTAAGGAAAGCTTTGACTATGTACAGACTCAGTGAGCATAGCCTTGCTATTGAGAAAGGCCGCCGTAGGCAGACATGGCTCCCAAGAGAAGACAGGCTATGTGCTCACTGCCCACAAAATGAGCTGGAAACTGAGCTGCACTTCCTAACCTCCTGCCCAATGTATGACCATATTTGAGAGACATATTTCCTCAGATTACACAGATCCACAAAGAATTCGAAAGCAAATCCAATTTTGAAAAACTCCCATATCTACTGGGTGAAATTCCAGTGTGCCATCACAGCAGCAAGATTTGTGACCTGTTGCCACGAGAAAAGGGCAACCAGTGAAGAACAAACACCATTGTAAATACAACCCATATTTATGCTTATTTATTTTATCTTGTGTCCTTTAACCATTTGTACATTGTTAAAACACTGTATATATATATATAACATGACATTTGTAATGTCTTTATTGTTTTGAAACTTCTGTATGTGTAATGTTTACTGTTAATTTGTATTGTTTATTTCACTTTATATATTATCTACCTCACTTGCTTTGGCAATGTTAACACATGTTTCCCATGCCAATAAAGCCCTTGAATTGAATTGAATTGAATTGAGAGAGAGACAGAGAGAGAGACAGAGAGAGAGAGAGAGACAGAGAGAGATAGAGAGAGAGAGACAGAGAGAGAGACAGTAGGTACAGTAGCCTCTCTGCACCTCATTGAGTCAGAACTCTGCCACCCTGCTCTCCATCAGGCCTTGTCCCCCCTCCTGGACAGGAGGTACAGAACACCTCTTGGTCCTGCTCTACTCTCCTCCCTCCTGGACAGACAGGTACAGAACACCTCTTGGTCCTGCTCTACTCTCCTCCCTCCTGGACAGACAGGTACAGAACACCTCTTGGTCCTGCTCTACTCTCCTCCCTCCTGGACAGACAGGTACAGAACACCTCTTGGTATATCATATATATATATATATATATATCTTATATATATATATATATATATATAGAGATAGATAGATAGATAGATAGATAGATAGATAGATAGATAGATAGATAGATAGATAGATAGATAGAGATAGATAGATAGAGATAGATAGAGATAGATAGATAGATAGATAGATAGATAGATAGATAGATAGATAGATAGATAGATAGATAGATAGATAGATAGATAGATAGATAGATATAGATAGATAGATAGATAGATAGATAGATAGATATAGATAGATAGATAGATAGATAGATAGATAGATAGATAGATAGATAGATAGATAGATAGATAGAGATAGATAGATAGATAGATAGATAGATAGATAGATAGATAGATAGATAGATAGATAGATAGATAGATAGATAGATAGATAGATAGATAGATAGATAGATAGATAGATAGATAGATAGATAGATAGATAGATAGATAGATAGATAGATAGATAGATAGATAGATAGATAGATAGATAGATAGATAGATAGATAGATAGATAGATAGATAGATAGATAGATAGATAGATAGATAGATAGATAGATAGATAGATAGATAGATAGATAGATAGATAGATAGATAGATAGATAGATAGATAGATAGATAGATAGATAGATAGATAGATAGATAGATAGATAGATAGATAGATAGATAGATAGATAGATAGATAGATAGATAGATAGATAGATAGATAGATAGATAGATAGATAGATAGATAGATAGATAGATAGATAGATAGATAGATAGATAGATAGATAGATAGATAGATAGATAGATAGATAGATAGATAGATAGATAGATAGATAGATAGATAGATAGATAGATAGATAGATAGATAGATAGATAGATAGATAGATAGATAGATAGATAGATAGATAGATAGATAGATAGATAGATAGATAGATAGATAGATAGATAGATAGATAGATAGATAGATAGATAGATAGATAGATAGATAGATAGATAGATAGATAGATAGATAGATAGATAGATAGATAGATAGATAGATAGATAGATAGATAGATAGATAGATAGATAGATAGATAGATAGATAGATAGATAGATAGATAGATAGATAGATAGATAGATAGATAGATAGATAGATAGATAGATAGATAGATAGATAGATAGATAGATAGATAGATAGATAGATAGATAGATAGATAGATAGATAGATAGATAGATAGATAGATAGATAGATAGATAGATAGATAGATAGATAGATAGATAGATAGATAGATAGATAGATAGATAGATAGATAGATAGATAGATAGATAGATAGATAGATAGATAGATAGATAGATAGATAGATAGATAGATAGATAGATAGATAGATAGATAGATAGATAGATAGATAGATAGATAGATAGATAGATAGATAGATAGATAGATAGATAGATAGATAGATAGATAGATAGATAGATAGATAGATAGACATATCATATCATATCATCATCATCGACCAAGAGGTGTTCTGTACCTGTCTCACAATCATGGAATATCTCCGGCCATGAGAGTAGAGCTTACCCCACTGACCTCCAGGCCTATAGGCACTCCCCCCATATATCCGGGGATGATTCCAGCATCAACCCTCTGTCTGGACAATTATTCCTTTATGATCTAGTCAGGTCATTACATACCTTAAGGGAACATTTTGACATTTGCTGTATGGTTAGTGAGAAAGTCCCTTACTAGACGTCCAAGAACGTTTCTAAAATTCGCGGACGGTGTCGGGCCGAGCGGCAAGACCGGACCTACCGGGAAGTCATCAAACGAACTCTCTCGGACATTCGGTTTCCGTTTTATAAAATAATCACATTTTGGTCATTTTTCCGCTGTCCCGGAAAATCCCGCAAGAGGGCATAAGCAATCATATTGCAATTGTACAAAACATCACGAATCACGACGGGGCCTTATCTCCAAAACAAGCCGAAACTTGGTCAGCATAGGTTTGGCATAATGGGCCCCGAACAAGATGGCGTCTAAGACTTAAAACTCAGGATTCTGTAAAGGCAAACCCCAATCAGGATATGAGTTTATTTACAGCTTCCTGTACCAACCGGAAGTGCCTTAAATGGTGTCATAGTGGCTGTTTCCAAGGGTTAAAAAGGTCAGATCTTTTCAAAACTTCATATGTGTGATTAGGCAACCCCCATGAACTGTAAGTCAGTAATTTCTCCCAACAGATGTCAAAGAAACAGCCTCGTACATTTGCAATGACTTCAATTCATTTTTGCATCACGGAAATGACAACATTTAGAAATGTCCCATAGTCGCAAGACTAGGTGCATTACGACCGCCTTGGCCCATATAGACAGACACCAACGTTTCTGTCCGATAGCTCATTCAAGGACCCCGTAGCAAGTCATGGAAAAAAGTGGGTTTGGTGTCAGTTTGTATGAGTTTGGTGTCAGAATGATATCTAATTGACTGATGGACGGTGACTTGCTGGTGACTCTTGTCCATTTGCAATATGTTTAAACAGTGTGGTACCATCACCAAAGTGACATTCTGAAATCAACCCTAATGAGCGATGGAGAGGAACCAGAATCACTGCCCAACCATCCCGAGTTCATCGGACCAGTCAATTTAGCATTCCTACAGGATTTTTATAGCATGACAAATTCGTGATGGTAAATGCCCATTGAACCATATTGCAAATGCACAGTCACTTTGCAAAAGTGAGAAAACATAAACAAATGGACATAATGAAATCAACACAACGAGCGATGGAGAAGACCCACTATCAATGCCCGGCCATCCTGTGTTCATCAGGTCAGTCAATTTTGCAATTCTGCATGATTTTTGAGCATGACAAATTCGTGATGGTAAATGCCCATTGAAACATATTGCAACTGCACGTGCATTTGCAATATGATTCAACAGTGAAAAAACATCACCAAATGGACACGATGAAATCAACACAACGATTGATGGAAGGGAACAACTATCACTGCCCGGCCATCCCGAGTTCATCGGGCCAGTCAATTTTGCATTTCCAAAGGATTTTTGAGCATGTCAAATTTCTTATGGCATTTGGCCCCAAAAAGAGTGACTTTTGACTTTGACTTTTGACTTCCTATGAAATCATATTGCAAATGGACAAATCATATTCCTTATGCACAAGTTAAAAAAAAATGTTAAAAATGATAATAAAATTTTACAAAAGTATATTCATACAGTTCTTACACATGATTAATTGACATAAAATCGAAACAATTTCGAAAAACGGTCCAGAAAGCACTTTTTTACGAGGGTGATAAGTTTTTTTTTTAAAGTTCACATTTTCGACTTTTGACTTCCTATGAAATCATATTGCAAATCATATTGCAAATGGACAAAACATGTGCCTTATGCACAAGTAAAACAAAATAAAAAAAATAATGATAATAAAATACGACTAAGGTATGTTGATACAGTTCTTATACGTGTTAAATTGACACAAAATTCGAACAAATTTTGAAAAACGGTCCAGAAAGCACTTTTTTGGGGGGTGTAAAGTTTTTGATTTTTTTTCTTCACTTTTTCAAAAATTTTCTTTTGGATGTTGACTTGTGTTGCATTTCCCTTCTCCACGGTGGAGCGCGCTCGCCACCTGTTGGATTTTTAAAGTGTTACAACTGGCTTTTGCCATATGGCATTTGCAATCAACTTTACACGAAACGACGCCGAATTGAGTGGTATTGGACACCGTGTATATGGTTTGTCCAGTGCCAATGACTTCCCATTCATTTTTTGTCCATTTCAGGGGGGTGTTCCCTTACAGAGATGAACATCAAGAAATTCAAAACTTGTATAGATTTAGCAAATGGATTCTATGCTGTGCCTTTGGCAGAAGAAAGTAGACCTAGAACAACATTCATCCCTAACATGAAAGAATCCTACCAGTTTAAATATCTCCCACTTGAATAGTCCGAATGTATTCCAACAAGCTATGGGAAAAATCCTAGCCGGAATACCATGTGAAATATACATTGATGATGTTTATATCACTCATGACGACCCAGAAGAACACACAGAGGCAGTAATAGCGGCCCTAGACAGACTCAACAGAGCAGGCATGAAACTGAACTTGACAAAGAGCCAAATAGAGAGAGTCAGAACACACAGAGGCAGTAATAGCGGCCCTAGACAGACTCAACAGAGCAGGCATGAAACTGAACTTGACAAAGAGCCAAATAGAGAGAGTCAGAACACACAGAGGCAGTAATAGAGAGAGTCAGAACACACAGAGGCAGTAATAGCGGCCCTAGACAGACTCAACAGGCATGAAACTGAACTTGACAAAGAGGGTCGAGAGGAAGTGAACTTTCTCAGTTTCACTATAGGCACTGGAATCACCGCAAGCAAGAATTTCTTAGAAAAAGTAGCAGAACTCAGCAAGCCTCACACAGTAAAGGAAATGCAGAGGGCCCTAGGCAAAATAGGGTATCTGAGAAACCACATCAAAGGTTATAGTAGAGCCGCAAAGCATTGCTACAGAGGAATAACAAGAGAAGAGTATCAAAAGGCCATGTCTCACAAAGAGTACTAACAATACGAAAAAAATGGTAGGTATTACGACCACCACTTGGGATAAGTGGAGGAATGTACATGCCACCAAAGGAGTTATGTTCATCAGTGACCAAGGATGGGACACTGACGAACCAGGACCAGGACCTACAACAGTCAAGGTAAAACCAAAAGAGGATAAACCTAGGGACATAGTAGTGCTCACAGATGGAAGTGAGAAAACAGGAGTAACCAAGTGGGGTTTTATTGAAAAAAAACAAAGCCACTGGCGAAACACTCATAAAAAGGAAACAAGAAATAGCAGGCACTGCCCAGAAAGCAGAAGTCATGGCCATAATGGAAGCACTGCTACACTGTTCTACACCCAATCTAAAGAGAATAGAACTGGTTACAGACAGTTACTACAGTGCCCAGGCCATGACTTCTGACAAGAAGATATGGCAGAACAACGGTTACAGACAGTTACTACAGTGCCCAGGCCATGACTTCTGACAAGAAGATATGGCAGAACAACAGTTACAGACAGTTACTACAGTGCCCAGGCCATGACTTCTGACAAGAAGATATGGCAGAACAACGGTTACAGACAGTTACTACAGTGCCCAGGCCATGACTTCTGACAAGAAGATATGGCAGAACAACGGTTACAGACAGTTACTACAGTGCCCAGGCCATGACTTCTGACAAGAAGATATGGCAGAACAATGGTTACAGAGGTGCTAAAAACAAAACAATTCAGCACGAAGGAGAGTGGAGAAAGATCCATGAGTTAATGGATAGAATGGATATTGTTGTCAGTCACCAAAAAGCCCACACAGTAGATGGGGGAGGAAAAGAAGCTGACTTCAATCAATAAGGCAACAGGGAAGTAGATGAGCTAGTCCAGATGGGCAGAATAGTTCTCTACAGAACTGAAGCAGACAAAATTAAGGCGTTACACATAGATTGGGGACACCCAATGGTGCAGGTGTGGAAGAGTTCAGACGACTGGCAGGTGCAACTGCAACACCATGACCAACTGTGCACTGGACATAAGGACCATTAATGGTTCCTGGGACCCCAGAGGGTGTCAGTGTGCCTGGGATAGACATGGAAACATCTCAGACAAAGATTGCCTAGAATGTCGCAGACAGAGGGTCACGGAGGTCAAACTAACCAGAGGTGCCCTCTTAACCCCAGTTAGAAGCACCACTCTGGCCCATTCCCACTCCAACAGGCCAAAGGTTCCAATTTAACTCTAGCTATGAATTTCTGAGAGCCAGGGACCTTGGAGAGGGACCCTCAGATGGGTATGGAATAGACAGAGTCAACAGGCAGGCCTGGATAGAAACAGGACAAGGTGAATGGATCCTAGTAGACCCTAGTGTGGCCTGGGATGGAGTGCTTCTGGAGTCCACAGGTTGGGACCAGGTGGACAGATATCAACCATGAAGCTAACAAACATCCTGGATGGATGAGGAGGTGTTGAACACGAAACAACGACGCCGAATTGATTGGTATTGGACACTGTGTATATGGTTTGTCCAGTGCCAATGACTTCCCATTCATTTTTGTCCTTTTCAGGGGGGGTGTTCCCTTACACTACATTAAATACAACGTTAACTAGATATCATCGCCACATAACTTATGTCGAATTTAAAAGACACCATTACCGTTAGTAACGTCTGTTACACTGTAACTTACAGGCAGCCTCACATAAAAACCTATTGGTTAACAAAGCTTTGATTATGACCAAAGTCTATAGTAGTGAAAACTCTCTCTCTCTATTGTAACTTACCACACATTCACATCACTGCCTCGACATGAATGTGTCCTGTCAGAGCCGTTTCCTGTCCGTTAACTGTTAACAGTCTCGAGCCACAGCTTAACCAATGAGCTACACGGAGGACTGACAGTCACGAGCGGTGCAGCAGCCTCTGCAGCAGCAGCCTCCCCCGGGTCCTAGTGCCCGCCCGGTAAGACGGTTAAGATGCGATGGAACGGTTGACGGAGAGAAAATAAATCACAGAGAAAATATATTGACTGATATATTGAATTGTTTAGGGAAGCTTTAGCTTTGGCTTTAATACATTCTGAAAATACTTGAAAACCAAAAGAGAAAAGAATAGTAGCCCTCCTCAGGAACAACAAAACCCTCACAGACCAACTTCTTCTTCTATGATATAATGGAGGTCCTCAAAC